>NC_083116.1:108624025-108924025 GCF_949774975.1 Lagenorhynchus albirostris | reverse complement strand
AAATTACCCCTCACTGCCAGATAAACTGGTGGGAGAATTACCTTATACACACAGAAATTTCAACATTTCTTAGTATCAGAAGTTTAAATATGAACAGATATGTGGTGAATGTCTACAAGAGAATTAAATGAAACTAGAAAAGGAAACAAAACATGAAATATTAAAATAACTTCTATTTTTAAAATATAAAAGTAGGGAGGGTGCGAGGGAGGGAGACAACAGGGAAGAGATATGGGGACATATGTATATGTATAACTGATTCACTTTGTTATAAAGCAGAAACTAACACACCATTGTAAAGCAATTACACTCCAATAAAGATGTTAAAAAAAAAAGAGTAGTTCTAGAGGGGCAAATAAAGAATATCAAGTACATCCATCAAAAAATAAATAAATAAATAAATAAATAAAATATAAAAGTTAAAAAACAAAGGAAATAGAGAAAGTATGAGGAACTGGCAGAAGAAAGCATCAAAGTAAAACAGCAATTAATATAATCAGAGGATATATACACTAATATGTATAAAACAGATAACTAATAAGAAACTGCTGTATAAAAAATAAATAAAATTCAAAAATTCAAAAAAAATATAATCAGAGGATAGGAAAGTTATTGTAGCTATTAAACAAGAAGAGAATGCTATGAAAGGAAGACTAGTTAGAGGAAAATAAAGCTTTTTTGCAGATTAAAATTGGATAGCTAAAATAAGCACTACAGTAGAAGTGATGAAAGATACACTGAGAGAATTCTTTTGGAAAGTAGAGTGAAAAAATTAAATACTGGAGAAATAAAAAGAAAACTAGACAACTGATTCAGAAGGTCAAATATCCAAGTAAATGATATCCAATCCAAAAAACCATAATCATGAAACAGAGTATAGAAAATTATAAAAGAAAATATGCAAGGAAATGAAGGAAATAAGAGTTTCAGTTGAAAATTTCTTAAATGCATAATAAACCATAAGAATGGTTAAAGAATGGTGAAATTTCAGAACATGAGTGCCAAGCAGGTGATCAATAAAACTTTTAGAAAGAAAAAAAACACATAATGAAAGGAGAGAATGGCTATTAAAATGACATGAAATTTTTCTAAAGCTAAAAGGCTAGGGAGAGAAAAAAAAAAAGCCTTTACATTGTGGAGGGAGTTTATTAACCTAGACTTTAAAATCCAAGTCAACTGATTAACTTATAATAGAAGAATAAATATATTACCAGATGTAAATACAGCATTTTGTTTTACTTCCCAAAGACCTTATATTAGGAAGTTCATGAAATATGTCTCCAGACAAAAAGGACTGAGTAAAACAAGAGAACAACTTAGGATCTGGAAAATAGGAGATGAAAAATGGAGGGGCAACTACATAAAGTTTTGAGTTGACAGGGAAATTCAGCTCCAGGAGGAATGGTTATAGATTTGGTCTGGGGAGGAATGAGTCCACCTTGAGAAAGAACAGAGGCCTCCAAATGAAGGACTCCAAGGAGAACGAAATTCAACCCATGTGTGAAATATTACTGTAAGTCCTGTGAGAACGAGATGCTGGAACATCTGGTGGAAGATGATGTAGGTTAAGGAAAAACAATAAGCAAATGTATATAAACAACATACATGGCAATGATTTATTCTAATAAGAAAAGTAAAGCACTGCCTAAGAAAGATATATTCATACTGCACTACCTGGCAAATCAGTGAGTAAATATTTGATTCGGCAAAATGCTTTACGTGTATACACATATATTAAACAGATTCACCTTTCCAAATGAAAAGCTGTGTTTCATTTAAATGTTAAGTTATCATGTTTCTTTTCATCAACGTGTATTAATTTGCTACTATCATCAGTTTTCTTCTTCTAGAATAAATTTATGTCATTGGTGTTATTTTCATGAAAATAAATAGGAATATTTATTTCCTGCCAGAACAGCTTGAGGGTGTAGAAATCTTTCTACTTTTTATTATTTTCAAATTGTTTGCAGGTTCCTTTAATGTATTCTGAAAAATAATCACCAATACATGTCAGGTGTTTCTTTAAGGAAACCATTCTCTAGATGTCCTTGGAGGAAGGTATAATTTCAATGGTCTTTGACCACGTAAAATATCTCTTATCCTAATCAATTAATGATGGTGATTTAAGAGTTATCAACCTGAGAGACATTTACTTGAAAAGGTGACATGCATTAAAGAAAAGGTGATCTTGAAGTCCTATCTCTTAAACCAGAAAAGAGTAATTCTTTATAAAGCAAGAGCTTTCATTGTCTGAAAACAAAATTACATTCCCGCTTGCTATGCCTTTTGCAATGAAGCAGAAACAAGTAATTGGTTTTGAGCAGTTTTAAACAAGTATTACACAACTCTAATAATGTATTACTAACAAAATGTTCCTTTTTCACATTTCTTTTAATAAATTGTCATGTTGATCAGATGGAGATAGAAATGGTATTCTATTATCTGGGTGATATAGCAGCAAAAAACAAGGGGAAATTACATACCAAATGTTAGTCATTGAGCATGGCTTAAAGAAAGGTTTGGGGGAGCACCTTCAAGACGGCAGAGGAGTAAGACGTGGAGATCACCTTCCTCCCCACAAATACATCAAAAATACATCTACATATGGAACAACTCCTACAAATGCCTACCGAACACTGGCAGAAGACCTCAGACTTCCCCAAACGCAAGAAACTCCTCACGTACATGGGTAGGGCAAAAGAAAAAAGAAAAAACAGAGACAAAAAATAGGGATGGGACCTGCACCTCTGGGAGGGAGCTGTGAAGGAGGAAAAGTATCCACACACCAGGAAGCCCTTCCACTGGCAGAGACAGGGGGTGGTTGGGTGGGGAAGCTTTGGAGCCATGGAGGAGAGCACAGCAACAGGGGTGCAGAGGGCAAAGAGGAGAGATTCCCGCACAGAGGATCGGTGCCGACCAGCACTCACCAGCCCGAGAGGCTTTTCTGCTCACCCACTGTGGTGGGTGGGTTCTGGGAGCTGAGGCTCGGGCTTCGGAGGTCAGATCCCAGGGAGAGGACTGGGGTTGGCTGCGTGAACACAGCCTGAAGGGGGCTAGGGCACCACAGCTAGCTGGGAGGGAGTCCAGGAAAAAGTCTGGACCAGTCTAAGAGTAAAGAGACCATTGTTTTGGGGTGCAGCAGGAGAGGGGATTCACAGCACCAATTAAACAAGCTCCAGAGACCGGCACGAGCCACGGCTATCAGCATGGACACAAGAGTCAGGCATGAAATGCTAACCCTGCTGCTGCAGCCACCAAGAAGCCTGTGCGCGAGCACAGGTAACTGTCCACACCTCCACTCCGGGGGCCTGTGCAGCCCGCCACTGCCAGGGTCCCGTGACCCAGGGACAACCTCCCCAGGAGACAACATGGCACACCTCAGGGTGTTGCAACGTCAAACCGGCCTCTGGGCCGATGGGTCACCCCACATTCCATATCCCTCCCTCCCCCCAGCCTGAGTGAGCCACAGCCCCCTAATCAGCCACTCCTTTAACCCCCTCCTGTCTGGGCGAAGAATAGATGCCAGAGAGCGACTAACATGCAGAGGCAGGGCCAATCCAAAGCTGAAACACAGGAGCTGTGCAAACAAAGAAGAGAAAGGGAAATCTCTCCCAGCAGCCTCAGGAGCAGTGGATTAAATCTCCACAATCAACTTGATGTATCCTGTATCTGTGGAATATCTGAACAGACAACGAATCATGCCAAAATTGAGGCGGTGAATTTTGGGAGCAACTGTAGACTTGGGGTTTGCTGTCTGCGACTGACTAGTTTCTGATTTATATGGCTATCTTAGTTCAGTTTTTAGCACTTATTATCATTGGTGGATGTGTTGATTGGTTTGGTTGCTCTCTTCTTTTTTTGTATTATCTAAAAAAATTTATTTATTTTAATATATTTTTAAAATTTTTTATTTTAATAACTTTATTTTATTTTATTTCTTTCTTTTTTTTTCTCCCGTTTCTTCTGAGCCATGTGGCTGACAGAGTCTTTGTGCTCCGGCTGGGTGTCAGGCCTGAGACTCTGAGGTGGGAGAGCTGAGTTCAGAACACTGGAACACCAGAGACCTCCTGGTCCCACATAATATCAATTGGCAAGAGCTCTCCCAGAGATCTATGTCTCAACGCTAAGACCCAGCTCCACTCAACGACCAGCAGGCTCCAGTGCTGGACACCCCATGCCAAACAAGCAAGACAGAAACACAACACCATCCATTAGCACAGAGGCTGCCTAAAATCATACTAAGTTCACAGACACCCCAAAACACACCACTGGACATGGTCCAGCCCACCAGAAAGACAAGATCCAGACTGATCCACTAGAACAAAGGCACCATACCCCTCCACAAGAAGCCAACACAACCCACTTAACCAACCTTACCCACTGGGGGCAGACACCAAAAACAAGGGGAACTACGAACTTGCAGCCTGCAAAAAGGAGACCCCAAACACAGTAAGATAAGCAAAAAGAGAAGACAGAGAAATACACAGCAGATGAAGGAGCAAGCTAAAACCCACCAGACCAAAAAAATGAAGAGGAAACAGGCAGTCTACCTGAAAAAGAATTCAGAGTAATGATAGTAAATATCATCCAAAAACTTGGAAATAGAATAGAGAAAATACAGGAAATGTTTAACAAGGACCTAGAAGAACTAAAGAGCAAACAAACAATGATGCACAACACAATAAATGAAATTAAAAATTCTCTAGAAGGAATCAATAGCAGGATAACTGAGGCAGAAGAACGGATAAGTGACCTGGAAGATAAAATAGTCAAAATAACTACTGCAGAGCAGAAAAAAGAATGCAAAGAACTGAGGACAGTCTCAGAGACCAACATTTGAATAATAGGGGTCCCAGAACAAGAGAAAAAGAAAGGGTCTGAGAAAATATTTGAAGAGATTATACTTGAAAACTTCCCTAACATGGGAAAAGAAATAGTCAGTCAAGTCCAGGAAGAACAGAGAGTCCCATACAGGAAAAATCCAAGGAGAAACACTCCAAGACACATATTAATCAAAAAATCAAAAGTTAAATACAAAGAAAAAACATTAAAAGCAGCAAGGAAAAAGCAACAAGTATCATACAAGGGAAGCCCCATAAGGTTAACAGCTGATTTTTCAGCAGAAACTCTGCAAGCCAGAAGGGAGTGGCAGGACATATTTAAAGTGGTGAAAGGGAAAAACCTACAACCAAGAGTACTCTACCCAGCAAGGATCTCATTCAGATTCCATGGAGAAATTAAAAGCTTTACTGACAAGTAAAAGCTAGGAGAATTCAGCACCACCAAACCAGCTTTACAAAAAATACTAAAGGAATTTCTCTAGGCAGGAAACACAAGAGAAGGAAAAGACCTACAATAACAAACCCAAAACAATTAAGAAAATGGTAATAGGAATACACATATTGATAATTACCTTAAAGGTAAATAGATTAAATCCTCCAAGCAAAACACATAGACTGGGTGAATGGATACAAAAATAAGACCCATATATATGTTGTCTACAAGAGACACACTTGGGCACATACAGACTGAAAGTGAGGGAATGGAAAAAGATATCCCATGCAAATGGAAATCAAAAGAAAGCTGGAGTAGCAATTCTCATATCACACAAAATCGACTTTAAAATAAAGACTATTACAAGAGACAAAGACGGACACTAAATAATGGTCAAGGGATCAATCCAGGAAGAAGATATAAAAATTGTAAATATTTATGCACCCAGTATAGGAGCACTTCAATACATAAAGCAAATGCTAACAGCCATAAAAGGGGAAACTGACAGTAACACAATCATAGTAGAGGAATTTAACACCCCACTTTCACAAATGGACAGATCATCCAAAATGAAAATAAATAAGGAAACACAGGTTTTAAATGATACATTAAACAAGATGGACTTCATTGATATTTATAGGACATTCCAACCAAAAACAACAGAATACAGTTTCTTCTCAAGTGCTCATGGAACATTCTCCAGGAGAGATCATATCTTGGGTCACAAATCAAGCCTTCATAAATTTAAGAAAACTGAAATCATATCAAGTATCTTTTCTAACCACAACACTATGAGACTATATATCCATTACAGGAAAAAAACTGTAAAAAATACGAACACATGGAGGCTGAACAACATGCTACTAAATAGCCAAAAGATCACTGAAGAAATCAAGAGGAAATCAGAAAATACCTAGAAGCAAATGACAATGAAAACACAAAGACCCAAAACCTATGGGATGCAGCAAGAGCTGTTGGAAGAGGGAAGTTTATAGCAATACAATCCCACCTCAAGAAACAAGAGAAATAGCAAATAAACAACCTAACCTTACATCTAAAGCAATTAGAGAAAGAAGAACAAAAAAAACCCCAAAGTTAACAGAAGGAAAGAAATCTTAAAGATCAGATCAGAAATAAATGAAAAAGAAATGAAGGAAACAATAGCAAAGATAAATAAAAGTAAAGGCTGGTTCTTTCAGAAGATAAACAAAATTAACAAATCATTAGCCAAACTCAACAAGAAAAAAAGGGAGAAGACTCAAATCAACAGAATTAGAAATGAAAAAGAAGTAACGACTGACACTGCAGAAATACAAAGGATCATGAGAGATTAATACATCAACTATATGCCAATAAAATGGACAACTTGGAAGAAATGGACAAATTCTTAGAAAAGCACAACCTTCTGAGACTGAAATGGAATAAATAGAAAATATAAACAGACCAGTCACAAGCACTGAAATTGAAACTGTGATTAAAAATCTTCCAACAAACAGAAGCTCGGGACCAGATGGCTTCACAGGCAAATTCTATCAAACACTTAGAGAAGAGATAACACCTATCATCCTTCTCAAACTCTTCCAAAATATAGCAGAGGGAGGAACACTCCCAAACTCATTCTAAAAGGCCACCATCACCCTGATACCAAAACCAGTCAAAGATGTCACAAGAAAACTAGAGGCCAATATCACTGATGAATATAGATGCAAAATTCCTCAACAGAATACTAGCAAACAGAATCCAACAGCACATTAAAAGGATCATACACTATGAACAAGTGGGGTTTATCCCAGGAATGCAAGGATTCTTCAATATATGCAAATCAAATAATGTGATGCACCATATTAAGAAACTGAAGGATAAAAACCATATGATAATCTCAATATAGATGCAGGAAATGCTTTCAACAAAATTCAACACCCATTTATAATAAAAACTCTCCAGAAAGTAGGCATAGAGGGAACTTACATCAACATCATAAAGGCAATATATGACAAACCCACAGCCAACATCATTCTCAATGGTGAAAAGCTAAAACCATTTCCTCTAAGATCAGGAACAAGACAAAGTTGCTCACTCTCACCACTATTATTCAACATTGTTTTGGAAGTTTTAGCCACAGCCATCAGAGAATAAAAAGAAATAAAAACAATCCAAATCTGAAAAGAAGAAGTAAAACTGTCACTGCTTGCAGATGACATGTTGCTATACATAGAGAATCCCAAAGATGCTACCAGAAAACTACTAGAGCTAACCAATGAATTTGGTAAGCTAGCAGGATACCAAATTAAAGCAGAGAAGTGTCTTGCATTCCCATACACTAATGATGAAAACTCTGAAAGAGAAATTAAGGAAACACTCCCATTTACCATTGCAACAAAAAGAATAAAACACCTAGGAATAAACTTACCTAGGGAGACAAAATACCTGTATGCAGAAAACTATAAGACAATGATGAAAGAAATTGAAGATGATACAAACATATGGACAGATACACCATGTTCTGGACTGGAAGAATCAACATTACGAAAATGACTATACTACCCAAAGCAATCTACAGATTCAATGCACTCTCTATCAAACTACCAATGGCATTTTTCACATAACTAGAACAAAAAATTTCACAATTTGTTCAGAAACACAAAAGACCCAATATAGCCAAAGCAATTTTGAGAAAGAAAAATGGAGCTAGAGGAATCAGGCTCCCTGACTTCAGACTATGCTACAAAGCTACAGTAATCAAGATAGTATGGTACTGGCGCAAAAACAGAAATATAGATCAATGGAACAGGATAGAAAGCCCAGAGATAACCCCACGCACATATGGTCACCTTATCTTTGATAAAGGAGGCAAGAATATACAATGGAGAAAAGACAGCCTCTTCAATAAGTGGTGCTGGGAAAACTGGAGAGCTACAGGTAAAAGAATGAAATTAGAACACTCCCAAACACCGTACACAAAAATAAACTCAAAATGGATTAAAGACCTAAATGTAAGGCCACACACTGTAAAACTCTTAGAGGAAAACATAGGCAGAACACTCTATGACATAAATCACAGCAAGATCCTTTTTAACCCACCTCCTAGAGAAATGGAAATAGGAACAAAAATAAACAAATGGGACCTAATGAAACTTAAAAGCTTTTGCACAACAAAGGAAACTACAAACAGGACGAAAAGACAACCCACAGAATGGGAGAAAATATTTGCAAATGAAGCAACCGACAAAGGATTAATCTCCAAACTCTATAAACAACTCATGCAGCTCAATATTAAAAAAGCAAACAACCCAATCAAAAAATGGGCAGAAAACCTAAACAGACATTTCTCCAAAGAAGTTGTACAGATTGCCAACAAACACATGAAAGGATGCTCAATATCACTAATCATTAGAGAAATGCAAATCAAAAGTACAATGAGGTATCACCCCACACCAGTCAGAATGGCCATCATCAAGAAATCTAGAAACAATAAATGCCGGAGAGGGCGTGGAGAAAAGGGAACACTCTTGCACTGTTGGTGGGAGTGTAAATTGATACAGCCACTATGGAGAAGAGTATGGAGGTTCCTTAAAAAACTAAAAATTGAACTACCATATGACCCAGCAATCCACGACTGGGCATAAACCCTGAGAAAACCATAATTCAAAAAAAGTCATGTACCACAATGTTCATTGCAGCTCTATGTAGAATAGCCAGGACATGGAAGCAACATAAGTGTCCATCGACAGATGAAAGGATAAAGAATGTGGCACATATATACAGTGGAATATTACTCAACCATAAAAAGTAACAAAATTGAGTTGTCGTGAGGTGGATGGACCTAGAGTCTGCTATACAGAGAGAAGTCAGAAAGAGAAAAACAAATACCATATGCTAATACATATATATGGAATCTAAAAAAAAAAAGGTTCTGAAGAACCTAGGGGCAGGACAGGAATAAAGACGCAGATGTAGATAATCGACTTGAGGACATGGGGACAGGTAAGTGTAAGCTGGGACAAAGTGAGAGAGTGGCATGGACATATATACATTACCAAATATAAAATAGATAGCTAGTGGGAAGCAGCTGCATAGCACAGGGAGATCAGCTCGGTGCTTTGTGACCACCTAGAGGGGTGGGATAGGGAATGTGAGAGGGAGACACAAGAGGGAGGGGATATATGGATATATGTATACATATAGCTGATTCACTTTGTTATACAGCAGCAACTAACGCAACAATGTAAAGCAATTATACTCCAATAAAGATGTTAAAAATATATATAAATAAATAAAAGCAATGTCAAGGCTAAATAAATAAATAAAAGGTTTTGCAGCCATGGCAATAACTGCCATAGAGTTATTGTATCCTTAATGAACGTCATATATAAGATTTTAGTCACTTGTAAGAATAATTATTCCATCCGCTTCAGAAACGTATCTAGAGGAATATATATGTTTATTTTATATATAATATATATATTCATCAACCAAATTAGAACTGTTAAAAGATCATTTTTAGTGCTTTTATTAGATTTATGAATCCTTGAAAAGAACTTTATATCAAATATGTTTGGAATAATATTTTATGTTAATAGATTATATATTATTATTAACAGTTACATATTATTACTATATGTAATTATATATATTATATATGTGTAAAGTTATTTTGAGAAAGTGCTTTTTAAATATCCTGGTAAATAATAAACCCTCAATGCTACTGAAATCTTAATCTGAAGTTTTTCAGTCAAGATAATATTTTTTGTAATACCTTGTGTTATAATACTTAACACAGAGACTTCCCTGCTGGCACAGGGGGTAAGAATCACCTGCTAATTCAGGGGACACGGGTTCAAGCCCTGGTCTGGGAAAATCCCACATGCCACGGAGCAACTAAGCCCATGCACCACAACTAGTGAGCCTGCGCTCTAGAGCCCGCAGGCCACAAGTACTGATCTCACGTCCCACAACTACTGAAGCCCACATGCCTTGAGCCTATGCTCCGCAACAAGAGAAGCCACCTCAGTGAGAAGCCCGCACATGGCAACGAAGAGTAACCCTCACTCGCCACAATAGAAAAAGCCCTCGTGCAGCCAAAAAATAAAATAAAATAAAAAAATAAAATAAAAAAATTGAAAAAAAAACTTAACACAATGTTAATGTAATACTTTTATATGGTTAAAAAATACATTCAAAGAATATTAGGAAATCAATTTAATGCATGATAGATGTAGATCTACATTTACTTGAATGACTTAACACTTCTATATATGTATAAATATATACATTTATTCATTGTATGTCTAAATTAATTCTGATTGCTTTAAAAAAAATTTATTACAGCTTTAAATTTACAGAAAAGTTGCTAAGATAGTACAGAGTTTCCATACACCCCACACCCAGTTTTCCGTATTTTTAACGTCCTATGTTAGTATAGTATATTTGTTACAATTAATGAACCAATACTGACATATTATTATTAACTAAAGCCCATATTTTGATCAGATTTTTCTTAGTTTCTACTTAATGTCCTTTTTCTGTCCCAAGAACTCACCCGGCCAGGGGCTTGCCAGGTACTACATTTATTTATGTCTTCTTAGGCTCCACTTGACTGTGACAGTTTCTCAAATATTCCATATTTTTAATGACCTTGACAGTTTTGAGGCATACTGCTCAGGTATTTTGTTGAATGCTCCTCAGCTGGGATTTTTCTGATGTTTTCCTCGTGATTAGACTGGAGTTATGCATGTTTGGGAAGATTGCAGAGATAAAATACCACTTTAATCACATCATATCAAGGGAATATAATATCAACATGACTTTTCACTGTTGCTGTTGACCTTGATCACCTGGCTGAGGTACTCTTTATCAGATTTCTCCACTGTGAAGTTAGTCTTTTTTGCCCTCATTCTGCACTGTGCTCTTTGGAAAGAAGTCACTATAATTAGCTGACATTTAGAGGCAGAGTTATACTCCACCTCCTTGAGGGTGAAGTATGCACATTAAATATTTGATTTTTTTTTTTTTTTTGCAAAGGAGACTTGTCTCCCCTCCCTTGCTTACTTGTTAAATAATTTATTGATACTAGTATGAATTTGTAGGTATTTATTTTACATTTTGGGTTATAATCCAATACTACTTTATTTATTATTTTCCTTAAATTGTTCCAGCTTTGGCTACTAGGAGCTCTTTCAGTTGGCTCTGGTGCTCTTTTGGCATACTTTCCCCTTTTTTCTTGAGAACTTCCTTCCTTGCTGGTACCTACAAGATGCTCCAAGCTCATCTTAAATATTTCCTGCCCCAGTCCTAGAATCACCCATTTCTCCAAGGAGCCCTGGTACCTTTTATTGGAGAATGATATTAGAAACCAAGATCTGGACACTAGGTGTGCTAATTGTTACTGGGAGTATCATTGCTTCTAGGCCCTCTCAGCTGACAGAGCAAGGAAATATATATGTGTATACTAACCCCAAGATATATAATACCTATAACTAATTCTATATATAACTATCTCTATTCATATTAAGTTAAATATGAATTTAAACTGATGACTTCAACTCTAGTCTGTTACATTTTAGCCCCCTTCCCCTTGCCTCCTGCCCTTGCTTATTTGTAAATTTTCACTCTAACAGTGAAAAACCTGACTCCTGGCTCCTACCTTCCACCATCCATCATCCATTTGCTTAATTGTTCGGTTACAGTGTACACTCATAGCAGTATCATAAATGTTAACCCATAACCTCATGTATCAACTACAGTACAATGCTTATTTAGTTTCTTTTGCCTTTAGTCTTACAGACTCCATTCATTTACAAAGTTACTTAGGTCAGCAACTCCCCCCTCCACCACCACTCCCACCCCTGTCAGATTGTTTCATATATTTACAAACAACTAGATTTTCTCACATTCTGCAACCCATCTTGACCTTCTAAATGATTTTTCTAACTTGCATAAATTAAGGTTCATTCTTTGTGATATAAAATTCTATGGATTCGGACAAATGCATTTTGTCATGTATCTACAATTACAGTATCATACAAAATAGCTTCATTGTCCTAAAAAAAATCCCCTGTGCATTACCTATACAACCCTCCTCTGCCCCCTGTCAACTTTGCTATGGTTTTGCCTTTTCAAGAATGTCACACATTTGGGATCACTCAGTATATAGCTTTCCCAATTGGCCTGTTTCAATTAGCAATATGCATTTCAAATTCATCCATGTCTTGACTTGGACAGCTCATTTCTTTTTATTGTTGAATAATATCTCATTGTCTGGATCTACCAAAGTTTGTTTATCCATTTACCTACTGATTATCTGGGTTGCTTCCAGCTTGGGACAATTATGAATAAAGCTGCTATAAATATTTTTTGTTCAGGTTTTTGTGTAGACGTAAGTTTTCAGATTAGTTGGGTAAATACCTAGGAGTACAATTGCTGGACTTCATGGTAAGACAGTATTTAGCTTTGTAGGAAACTTTCAAACTGTTTCACAAAATAGCTATTTCATTTTGCTTTCTCACCAGCAAAGAATAAGAGCTCCCATTACTCTGTACGCTTGCCAGCAATTGGTATTGCCAATTTTATTATATTAGCCATACAAATAGGTGTGTTGTGGTATCTCATTACTGTTTTAATTTGCAACTCCTTAATGACAAATGATGTTGAGGATCTTTTCATATACTTATACACCACATGTATACATTCTTTGGTTAGGTATCGGTTCAGAACTTTTGCCCATTTTTTATGTGGGTTGTTTTCCTATTGTTGAGTTTTAAGAGTACTCTGTGTATTTTTGGATGCAAGTCCTTTATCAGATATGTGTTTTAAAAATATTTTCTCACAGTTTATAGCTTGTCTTTTGATTATATTAATATTGTCTTTCACAGAGCAAAGTTTTTAATTTAAAACATGTCCAACTTACCATTTTTTTCTTTCCTGTATTGTGCCTTTAGTGTTGTAGCTAAATATTCATTACCGAATCCGAAGTTACCTATATTTTCTCCTGTTGTCTTCTGGAAGTTTTATACTTTGGGGTTTTATACTAGGCCTATGATCAATTTTGAAATATATTTTGTGAAAGGTGGTCATCCATTGCTCCTTTACCCTTTACTGAAAAGACTAGTCATTCTCCATTGATTTGACTTTGGTCCTTTGTCAAAGCTCTGTTGGCTATATTTGTGTGGGTCTACTTCTAGGTTCTATTCTGTTCAGTTGATCAATGTATCTATTCTTTTTCCATAAACACACTGTCTTGATTATTGTAGATTTATTATAATTCTTGAAATCAAGTAATGTGAATCCTCCAACTTCGCCCTTCTTCAGTACTATGTTGGCTATTCTAGATCTTGACCTTTGCATTATAAACTTTAGAAAAAAATTACAAATATCTACAAAATAGCTTACTGGTGTTTGGACTGGGATTGCATTGAAACTATAGATGAAGGCAGGGAAAAATGACATCTCAACAGCATTGTGTCTTCTAATCCATGGTCACAAAATATTTCCCCATTTGTCTAAATCTTCTTTTGTTTATTTCATCAGAGTTCTGTACTTTTCTGTATTTAGATGTTGCACTTAGTTTTTTAGCATTCTACCTGATTATTTCATGTTTCTGGTGCAATTGTAAAAGGTTGTTGGGTTTCTTTTGTAATTCCAATAGTTCATTGCTGGTATATAGGAAAACAGTTAACTTTTGCACATTAACTTGTAGCCTGCTACCTTGCTATATTCCCTTTTTGGTTACAGGAGGTTTTTTTCTTTTTTTCCAGTTCTCTAGGAATTTCTATATAGACAATCATGTCATCTGCTAACAGTTTCGTTTTATTTTTCTTTTCAATTTGTATACATTTTATATCCTTTTCTTGTCTTACTGAACTAGCTGGGAGACTCAGTATGGTCTTGAATAGAAATGGTGGGACAGGACATCCTTGCCTTGTTGCCCATCTTGGAAAGTGTCCAGTTTTTCACCACCAAGTATAATGTTAGCTTAGGGGGTGCTTTTGGTAGATATACTTTATCAAGTTGAGGAAGTTCTCTTTTATTCCTAGTTTTTTGAGAGTTTTGTCATAGTCGGTGTTGGATTTGCTCAAATATTTTTTCTGCTTCAATTGAATGATCAATTCATTTTTAGCTTTTGACAGGTGGGTTGCAATGATTGATTTTCAAATAACTAACCAGGTTTGCATAACTGGAATAAATCCCACTTGGTCATGGAGCATAATTAGTTTTTATACACTGTTGTTTGATTGGTAAATAATTTGTTAAAGAATTTTGCATCTATGTTAATGAGAAATATTGGTCTGTAGCTTCTTTTCCTATAGTGTCTTTGTCTGATTTTGGTACTAGGGTAATGCTGACCTCATAGTATGTGTCAGAGACTTCAAATTCCTCTAATGTCCTTGTTTGGTCTCCCCTCTTCACTTTGTACTTTTCATAAAACTCCTCTGAGGGAGTCTGCAGCTTTCAGGTCTTTCAGCTGTAATCCAATTATACTGAAGCTCTGTTGGTGTGGTGGTAAGGTGTAGGGAGGGGAAGTATTTCGTAATTTTATGATTAACTCTTAGTCTTTTAGTAGGCTCATGTCCCTGGCCTGTGACTTTCAAAATTGTTTCTTAGTTATATTACCCCTTAGGTGAGAAGGAAAGCTAGAGGGAAAATGCCCCTCTTCCATCTCTGATAAGGTTCTGATAAAGCGTTTTCCCATGTAGAGTAGGCCTTTGTTATGGAGAATGCTCTGGGCCCTGTTCACAATGATTACTCTTTCTCGACGCTTCACTGTGAGAACCTGGTGGGGTTCCCAGAGGTAAAACTCAAAGTGTGGGAACCTCCATAAGACTCTGGCCAATAAGAGTTTCTCACTCTCATGTTAGTCCACAATCAGTGTTATCAAAATTGCCATTTAGGTGTTCACACCAGTTTATGTCTCTAGCAGCTTCCACTCCAAGTAAGCAGATCGTGACATACTCCCTGGATCCACCTGTCTCTCCAGATTTAAGAGTGTTGGTTTGCTCTGTGACCTCAGTTCAAGAAAAATCACTGATTTTCAGTTTGTTCAGTTTTTTCCTGTTGTAAAGATGAGAGTAACAACTTCCAAGATCTTTATATGTGGCAGTATTTACAAGACACCAAGCTGGTCAAAGCTGTGGCAGTGCTTCCCTTACACATTTAGTCCTGCTGAAAATGAAAGCTCTTTTTGATCACTTAAAAAAAGACTTATTTTGTCGATCATATGTCCCTGTGGAATGAATAAAACCAGGTATAGTTTACTTCTTTCATACCTGGGTATGCTAGAAATATTGTTCATGCACAGATCCAGACCAAACTTGTCACTGTATTAGAAAATCAAGGTTATCATCAGGTAGCTGCTGAAATTAGTCTTGCTGTCATAAATCTGACATGAGGCACTAGGTATTCATGTCTACCCAAATTGTCTCTTTTCTCCCTAATCTTTCTAGGTTTGACTTTTTAGTAGATCTCGACTTCTATTTACTAAATAACATGCTGTTTTACCTATGGCCCTAGAAACATACCCTAAACACAAACTTGCTTAATTTGGACCCTCATAACAGACATAGTCTTTCTAATCTTCTCTCCCTGTATCTCAACAACTCCTTCAGATTTAGCTCCAAAATGGATGGACCTTCTTCAAATATTGTTATCCACATGACTAAACACTGCAACTGCTTAGACATTTCTGAAAACAGGCTCTTCCCAACAGTGATCTCATTTACAAAGGTTTACATTTCTACCACCAACCCTTGGACATTCATATGAATTATTGCTACCTCTTATGAGTGACACTGTGTTAGTTTCCCTAGTCACAGTCTCAATCAATTTTTCTGTATTTAGGATCCATTAATGAAGTCCTGGCATTCACTGAAGCTGAGGTCATATACATTAAATTACCACTTGGGTGTATTTCAAAAGAGTGGCAAAATTAAACTTAAAAGCTTTTCCACAGCAAAAGAAACCATAAATGAAACAAAAAGACAACCCACAGAATGGGAGAAAATATTTGCAAACAAAGCGATCGACAAGGGATTAATCTCCAAAATATACAAACAGCTCATGCAGCTCAATAACAAAAAAACAATGCAAACAAAAAATGGGCAGAAGATCTAAACAGACATTTCTCCAAAGAAGACATACTGATGGCCAAAAGGCACATGAAAAGATGTTCAACACTGTTAATTATTAGAGAAATGCAAATCGAAACTACAATGAGGTATCACCTCACACCAGTCATAATGGCCATGATCAAAAAGTCTACAAATAATAAATGCTGGAGAGGGTGTGGAGAAAAGGGAACCCTTCTAGACTGTTGGTGGGAATGTAAATTGGTATAGTCACTATGGAAAACAGTATGGAGGTTCCTTAAAAAACTAAAAATAGAGCTACTGTATGATCCAGCAATCCTTCTCTTGGCCATATACCTGGAGAAAACCATAATTTGAATAGACACATGTACCCCAATGTTCACTGCAGCACTATTTACAATAGCAGGACATGGAAGCAACCTAAATGTCCATCAACAGAGGAATGGATAAAGAAAGCATAATGTATATATATACAATTGAACATTACTCAGCCATAAAAAAGAATGAAATAATGCCATTTGCAGCAACATGGATGGACCTAGAGATTATGAGTGAAGTAAGTTTGACAAAGACAAATATTATATGATATTGCTTATATGTGGAATCTAAAAGAAAGGTACAAATGAATTTATTTACAAAACAGAAATAGGGTCACATATGTAGAAAACAAACTTATGGTT
This sequence comes from Lagenorhynchus albirostris, assembly GCF_949774975.1. Taxonomy (NCBI): domain Eukaryota; kingdom Metazoa; phylum Chordata; class Mammalia; order Artiodactyla; family Delphinidae; genus Lagenorhynchus; species Lagenorhynchus albirostris. The sequence continues at coordinate 108,906,990 of NC_083116.1, read as the reverse complement.
ACCAGGGAGGTAAAGGAGGGGAGGGATACATTGGGAGACTGGGATTGACAAATACACACTACTATATATAAAATAGATAACTAATAAAGACCTACTGCACAGCACAGGGAACTCCACTCAGTACTCTGTAATGACCTATGTGTGAAAAGAATCTAAAAAAGAGTGGATATATGTATATGTATAACTGATTCACTTTGCTGTACAGCAGAAAGTAACCAATATTGTAAATCAACTATACTCCAATAAAAATTTTTTAAAAGTGGCAAAAAAATCAACACACACACACACATGCACACACAAAAACACATACCAGATATGTATTTTTGAATGGAACGACAATGCATTGTGTAGTCACTGAAACAATATAAAACATTCATAAAATAATTATATTTTTATGCATACATGTTAGAAAAAACAGCCTATTTATAAATACCCAAAGTCCCTTGAGACTTCTTGAATATGCCTAGACACCAAAAGTATGGCTTCTTAGCACAAGAAACTTAAAGAAACAAACAAGAAACTGAATAGCCTCACTAAAATCAGAGATTTTACATCTTTTTCCCCCCTTGTTTGCAGAGGCTTATAAAAGCCGAAATAAAGTCTTTCTACACTCTATATGATTCACAGGTACCTATGACAACACAGTTTAATAGGAGCTGACAAAACACAACTCAGCAGACCTATAAAGGGAAATCTTTCACACACTGGAAAAAAAAATTTCACACTTATTTTGGAGGACTAAGTTGCTGGGAGTCTTCACATTTTATTGTGTACCAATTCTTCTCTCTTTTCATTCTATTTTGCACAATATATTGGACAAGTTTGGTATCTAATACAACCATTTATGAAACTGACCATTTTAGAAACAGGATAAATGAAGATAAGAGGTTTATATTACTCACCTGCCTTCAGTGAAAAGCTCTGAAATCCCTTAAATTTTTTGTTGGATAGTTTCAGAGGCAGTATTCAAGTTAATTGATGCTCAACAGAAAAATATTCCTGCCTGCTAAGGAAGGATCTCTGAGGTTTTTCAACACTTTGATATAGTTTTAGCAGAAGGAAGTTTGGTTTTGCTTTAGCCCAACTGGCTTCAGTCAAAATAAGTAATGCTGATATTTCAGAAGCTGGGACCATACACCACACAGTTCCACACTAGATAAAGGAATCTGGATGAATAAATAGCAACTCTTTTAGGCAAAGGCATTGTACTAAAAAACTGGTTTAGGAATCAGATGCTAATCTGTAGCAATATTGAAACCTGAGGCCATGAAAGTTTTAAGGTCTTAGGATGGATAAGTTGGATATTACATAGTCTAGGGGTGTAGGACTGAGTTCACTGACAGGAAAACTCATGATAAACAGGTCTAGAGCTGATGATATAGTTAGACAGAATTTGCATCTTTAAGGGACAGAAAATATCATGGGAGATTTTGGTAGCAAAACAACGACTCACCAGATATAAACTGAAAGAGGAGGTGTTGGGTGGTCATGCGTCTAAAGGTGTTTTCCAAACCATAACACAGGTTAATAGAGCCCAAGGAGCGCTACGGACTCACTGGATGGAGAAGACAAAGAAAAAAGTATGTGGACATAAAGGCAGCTGGAACTTGACAGATAGAAAACTGAGAAGAGAGAACTGTAGGAAAAGCGTTCTAAAAATCTATGTATAAATTCCTCCCTGGGTCCTTGGCCAGCTCCTAAGTTGAGCATATTCAGGGTGAGACTCTGGAAGGCCAATCAGAGAACAGAATGAAGAGGCTAGAGAGGAGGGCAGGGATTTCAGAGATCACATAATGCTGGAGAGACATAGGAGCCTAGGCTATTCCAAATGCAGAAGGCCTTCATGAACACACCAGATTTTCAATTGACACCCCAGAAAAGCTATAACCTAGAACTAAATATGATGTTCTAAGAATACAGGCAAAACAGAAATAGACCCACTTTAGTAGAGCCTAAAATCATCCTTTTATTTTATTTTATTGTGGTAGGAGTACATAGAATGAGATCTACCTTCTTAAAACTTTAAGAGTACAATACATTAAGGTTGCCTATAGGTACTTTGTTGTGAGAATTGTGGTGATCAACCAATAAGACATAATATTCTTAAGAGGAAGATAACATAATAAAGAACCTCTAAAATCCTCCCCAGTACATGGCATTCTATAAAACAAAAAACTAGACATACAAAGAAGCAGGAAAAAGTAACTAGAAAAGTCCTAATAAAATCATTCTCAGAAACGATACTGTAACTGGAAGACAAAGACTTCAAAATAACCATAATTAACAAGCTAAATATTTATTACTTAAGGTTGTGGCGAGGATCAAGTAAAATCATGTACACACAAATGTTTAATACTTAAATGTTTTCTTTCCAAAGACATTGCTAGAAAAACGTATAACTTCTTAGTAACTACTGATTTCTTGATGTTATGAACACCATTCTTAGAAATAATAGATTAGAATGAGGCTAAGACAAACATAGTTTTATTTCACATGAATTATACTCCAAATGTGTCTTCCTAAGAATATACCTTGGTTTCTATGATTGAACTTTTGTCTTAATCAGCAGTATAATAAGCCATTTAGAGTATGTTCTGCAAAAGATGCCTAATTCCCATGTAGCTCAATATTAAAAAAACAAACAGCCCAAGTAAAAAATGGGCAGAAGACCTAAATAGACATTTCTCCAAAGAAGACATACAGATGGCCAAAAGGCACATGAAAAACTGCTCAACATCACTAATTATCAGAGAAATGCAAATCAAAACTACAATGAGGTATCACCTCACACTAGTTAAAATGGGCATCATCAGAAAATCTACAAACAACAAATGCTGGAGACGGTGTGGAGAGAGAACCCTCTTGCACTGTTGGTGGGAATGTAAATTGATACAGCCACTATGCAGAACAGTATGGAGGTTCCTTAAAAAACTAAAAATAGAATTACCATATGACCCAGCAGTCCCACTACTGGGCATATACCCAGAGAAAACCATAATTCAAAAAGACACATGGGACTTCCCTGGCAGTCCAGTGGTTAAGATTCCAAGCTTCCACTGCAGGGGGCTTGGGTTCGATCCCTGGTCGGGAACTAAGATCCCGCATGCTGCAGCCAAAAAAATAATAATAATAAAATAAACAAAAATTTTAAAAAAAGACACATGCACCCCAATTTCATTGCAGCACTATTTACAATAGCCAGGTCATGGAAGCAACCTAAATGCCCATCGCCAGACGAATGGATAAAGAAGATGTGGTACATATATACAATGGAATATTAGTCAGCCATAAGAAGGAACGAAATTGAGTTATTTGTAGTGAGGTGGATGGACCTCTGTCCATGGATGGACCTCTGTGGTGGAAGGACCTCTGTCATACAGAGTGAAGTAAGTCAGAAAGAGAAAAACAAATACCGTATGCTAACACATATATATGGAATCTAGAGAAATGGTACATATGAACTGGTTTGCAAGGCAGAAATAGAGACACAGATGTAGAGAACAAACATATGGATGCCAAGGGGGGAAAGTGGGGGGTTGGTGTGTGGTGGTGTGATGAATTGGGAGATTGGGATTGACATACATACACAAATATGTATAAAATAGATAACTAATAAGAACCTGCTGTATAAAAAATAAATAAAATTTTTAAAAAGATGCCTAATTTTAATAATAGATTACTTCTATTCATTTAGCTTTGAGAGTATGGCCTTTCATAAACATTTGCTAAATTCTGTATATAGTTTGCTGTTATTCACCATTTACTGACAATAGACTGAGGGGTTGAGGGAACACAAGGCTAAAAGACGAAAAATTCTTAGGAATTGTAAACCATGTAATAGTTCAAACTGGGAAAATGAAATATTGCAAGTGGCAAAATTTAGCAAGAATAAAAGAGAACATAGGTGCTAAAACAGTGTGAGGAAAATGTTATGTCTAAGAAATTTCAGCAAATTATCATCATCATCATCAAAAGGTATTTATGTGCCTACCTGCACCTGGAACTCTTTAGAAAGTGAACAAAGCGAATTAGATGATAAGCTACTTTTAGTATAAAAATATGACATGCTGATATGTTTTATGAATAATTTGTTTAGAATATACATTTAGTATATTGGAAAAAATGCATGTTCATACTACTCAGGTTTTTAGGGTAGCATATAATCATTATCCAAAATTATTCACCTTTGAAATTCAGCAGTAATACTGTAGGATAAGGGAAGCCTGAGCTAAATAAATAAATAAATATTCTACTATTTGGAATGGAAAGCTGCTGAAATCATCACTCCTTGGGCTATATTTCAACAATATCATTTAAGGGATAGAAGAAAAACATCACTCCCTAACACTTCTCCCTGCCTAATGCAGTTCCATAAAAATATTTCATAGTCATATGAATGACTATATGATAGTCATTAATTTCTATATAATACGCTTCTTAGTTCATTCATTCACTCATTCATCTATAAATTTATTCACATTCCAATTATTTACTGAACATCTATCTTCCTGTCTGGCAGGATTCTAGTCACTGAGGACACAGCAGAGAGCAAGACATTCAAAGTTGCTGTAAGAATGGCTGTTGCAGTCTAACTAGGGGAGCCAGAAACTGTTATGAAATAAATAAATAAGATAATTTCAGATGTACGAATTACACTGAAAAAAAAATGCAGGGTTTTAAATAAAGTGACAAAGAACTGCTTTTAGATTTCAGGAAAGGCAGAGACCTGAATGTCAATAAAAAGCAGGCTAGGTAAATGTTTTGGAAAGTAGTGTTCCAGGCAGAGGGAACTGCAAGTGAAAAGGTATAAAAATGAAGGAAGAGAAAAAAACCAGTGTGGCCAGAGCTTAGTGGGCAGGGATTTGGGATTTGATTAGAAGTGTGGTGGGAAGGCAGTGGAGAGTTTTAAGAACCACAATATGATCTAATTTTCTAAATTTAAATATTTTGTTTAAGTATTAGATATGCAAAAAGTGCATAAATCACAATTCTACAAACTGATGAATTTTAAAAAGAAACAGACCTTAGTAACAAATAGTCATATAAAAATAGAACATTAGGGAATTCCCTGGAGGTCCAGTGGTTAGGACTCCACGCTTCCACTGCAGGGGACATGGGTTCGATCCATGCCCTTAGGCACAGCCAAAAAAGAAAAAAACAAAAAAGAACACAACAGCATCCCAGAGGCCCAGCATACCACTATCCCACCAGAAGCAGTCATGATTCTGCCTTCTATCTTAGTTTTGCCTCTTTCTGAACTTCTATAAATGGAATCGTATCATTTGTGTTTAACTTCTTTTGCTCAACATTGGGTCTGTGAGGTTCATCCATGTTGTTGCCTGTACTATGTATCTCAATTTATTTTTCTGCTGTGCTATTGACTGAACAGTTGTATTTATCTTGGATAAATGTCCATTCTTAGTGAGTACTATCAAAGAGTTTTCCAAAGCAGATGAACATTCTCTACTCATCCACCTTGTGTGTGAGTTATAGTCACTCTACATACTCTCCAGCACTTGATGTTGTTAAATAGGTTTTTATTTAATTGTTGCCATTCTACTGGCAATGTTGCGATTTCTCATTGTGATTTTTTAAAATATCCATTTTATAGTTTCGTTTTTATTTTGCATATATTTTATATATTTAACAGATAAGAAAATGTTTCATTTTTAAGTTTACAGAACGAGTTTTCATAAATGTAAATACTCATATAGTCACCACTACAATCAAAATATTTTACTTTCATCATCTGAAAACTTTTCTCATGTCCCCGTGCAGTTAACCCTACTAACGCATGGCCCTGGACAAACACCAATCAGCTTTTGGTCACAGTAGATCAGTTCTGCCTCCTCTATAATTTCATATATGAAGAATCATACTGTAGGCATTCTTTTGTGTCTCCTTTCTTTTGTTCCGCATATTCATTCACATCGTCGTGTGTATCATTAGTTTTTTCATTTTTATTGCAAAGTAGTATGACGATATATAGATACAGCACAAAATGTTATCCATTTTCCATCAAATCATCTGTTTATAGATATTGACTGGTTTCCAATTTATGGTTATTATGAATAAGGTTGCTATGAACACTCATACACAAATCTTTATGAGGACATATTTTCTTTTCACTCCACTTTGGAAGAGAATTGCTGGGATTCATGGTAAGCACATGTTTAATTTTATCAGAAACAACTGAAACAGTTCTCCAAAGTAGTTGGACAAATTTTACACTCCTGACAGCAGTATATGAAAGTTTCACTTTCTCCTCATGCTTGCCATCATTTGGAATTGTCTATCTTTCAGATTTTCTCTACTGTAGTAATGAGTGGCATTAATGGTATCTTTAGAAGAGCAGACATTTTAACTTTGATGATCTTTCTTATATGACTGGTGTTTTATGCGTGGTACTATTTGCTTACCCATAGATTGCAAAGATTTTTTAATGTGTTTTCTTATAAATATATACAGGTTTAGCTTTTACCTTTAAGACTATGATCCATTTTATGGTGAATTTATGGTATGAGGATCTGGTCAAGGTTCATTTTTTTCAGAAGTATATCCTAGAATTTCAGCATCAATTTTTGAAAATATTATTTTTTACCCATTGAATTATCTTGGTACTTTAAAAATACTAACTGAACATATTTGAATGTGAGTCTTTTTCTGGACATCTTATTCTATCTTATTATTCTATATGTGTATCCCTTATATCAGTATCTTACTGTCCTAATTACTGTAGCTTTATAATAAGTTTAGAAAGCAGGTAGAGTAAGCCCTCAAGCTTTGTAGCCTTTTTCAAAATTATTTTGATAAGTCTAAGTCCTTCAATTTTCCATATACAGTAGTTGTCCCCTTATCCACAGGGGATATATTCCAAGACCCCCAGTAGATGCCTGAAAGCACAGATAGAACCGAGCCCTATGTATACTATGGTTTTTTCCTGTACATACATACCTATGATAAAGTTTAATTTATAAATAAGGCACAGAAATAGATTAACAATAATTAATAAGAAATAGAACAATATACTATAATAAAAGTTACATGAATGTGGTCTCTCTCTCAAAATACCTTATTGTACACATTTAATGTTTCTTCCATCTTACCTAAGCACTTACCACATGCTATGACCATAACTTTTGCAGTTTGAGGTGCTACAGAAAAACTATCACAAATTTTTTTTCCTTCACAACTTCACAGGTAGAAGGTTTGTTCTTACTGTAGATCATAGTAACCTCAGCATGTAATTTTTTTTCTTCCCTTATTAAGTTGAGAACTTACACCTTTCACTTAACGGAAGCACTTTACAGCTTTTCTTGACATATCCTAATTGCCAGCATCACTACTCTTGCCCTTTGGGGCCATAATTAACAAAAAAGAGTTACTTGAACACAAGCACTGCAATACTGTGACAGTTGATCCAATAACCCAGTCAACCACTAAGTGACTAAAGGGCAAGATATGCTGGACAAAGGCACAGAGCAAGACAGCTTGAGATTTCATCCTGCTACTCAGAACAGAATACAAATTAAAACTTATGAGTTGTTTATTTCTGGAATATTTTCATTTAATAATCTCAGACCAAGTTTTACCACAGGTAACTGAAACCATGGAAAGCAAAACCTTGGGTAAGGGGTGGGGGGACTGCTGTAAACGTTTAGAATCAGTTTAATTCCTGAGGAAAAAACCAAGCCTGCTTTGATTTTGATTGAGATAGCCTTGAAAATATAGATCAATTTTCGAAGAACTGACATCTGAACAATACTGAGTTACCTAATCTATGAATAAAGTATGTCACTCCAACTCTTTAAGTCTCCATTTCTCTTATCAATGTTTTGTAGTTATAAGTGTACAGGTCTTTCATATATTTTGTTAAATTTATACTTAAGTATTTCATGATTTTGATACTCTTGTAAATGTTTCTGTAAATGGAATTGATATTGAATAAATGTCATAACAGCAGACATCTTTGACATTTTCCTTGGTTTTAGGGCAAAAGCATGTAGTCTTTACCATTACATTTGAAGTTACTGCTAGGTTTTCTGAAGGCACCCTTTATCATAATAAGTAAATTCCCTATTATTGTTAGCTTGGCTGAGATCTTTTATAATGAGTATTGAATTTTGTCAATTTTCTTGCATATACTGAGTTGATCATTTGATTGAATCATGCCTGTTTTAGTATTGACAGTTTTTTTATTACATTTTCTTTTTTCTTTTAATTTCTATAAGATTTGTACTTATATCTTTTTAATTTTTAATACTGATCATTTGTACCTTCTCTTTTTCATCAACTTAGATCTTATCAATTTTATTGTTTTAATAGAAGCTTTTTTTGGTTTCATTAAATTTCTCTAATGTTTTGTTGTCTATATCCTTGATTTCCACTTTTACCATAGTTAGCTCTTTATTTTTGCTTCCTTTGTGTTTAACTTTTGTTTTTAATTTTATTATTTTTTTCTTCCTTTTAAAAAGTTTCTTAAGGTGAAAGCTTAGATCACAGAATATCTCACTTTAGATGCAACCCACAAATTTTGGTATGTTGTGCTTCTTATTTTAATTTAGTTGAAAATGTTTTTTTAGTTTATGATGTCTTCTTTGATTAATGCATTATTTAGAAATGGGTTGTTTAATCTCCAAATAGTTGAGGATTTTACAGATATCTATTATTGAATTCTAAATTAATTCTGTTTGGGTCAAAGAACATATTCTGTGCAACATTAATTTTTGAAATGTACGGAGACATATGGTATGTTATATGGTCTAGCATATGGTCTATGTTGGTGAATGCTCCATATACATTAGAAAAGAATGTATATTCTGCCATATTAGGTAAAGTGCTCTACAAAAATTAAGCAAAGTTTTCTACTCCTACTTTGTTCAGAATTACATCATTTTTTTCCTGTAACTCTTGAAGTGATCACGTGAATTTCTTCTTTATTTTATTAATGTGGTGATTTATATTCATTGATATGCAAATGTTTTTCTATGTTGTATTTTATGAATATATATAACTTAATGATATAATGTCTTTTTTATATGTTGCTGGATTTGATTGCTTAATATCTTATCTAGGACTTATGCCTCTCCTGTTCATGAGAGAATGGCCTTTCCTCTTTTTTTTCTTGTAAAGTTATTCTCACATACTTTGGTGTCAAAATAATTCTGGCCTCTAGTGGTATTGGGAAAGCTGTACTGATTTACAGCTACATGTAGATCAATGAAATTAGAACACTTCCTCACACCATATACAAAACTAAACTCAAAATGGTTTAAAGACCTAAGTATAAGTCAAGACACCATAAAACTCCTAGAAGAGAATATAGTCAAAACATTCTCTGACATAATTCACAGCAATATTTTCTTAGATCAATCTCCCAAGGCAAAAGAAACAAAAGTAAAATTAAACAAATGGGGCCTAATCAAACTTATAGGATTTTGCACAGCAAAGGAAATCATCAATAAAACGAAAAGACCTACAGAATGGGAGAAAATATTGGGAAATGATGCCACTGACAAGGGGTTAATATCCAAAATATACAAACAGCTCATAGAGCTCAATATCAAAAAAACAAACAACCCAATCAAAAAATGGGCAGGGCTTCCCTGGTGGCGCAGTGGTTGAGAGCCTGCCTGCCAATGCAAGGGACACTGGTTCGTGCCCTGGTCTGGGAAGATCCCACATGCCACAGAGCGGCTGGGCCCATGAGCCATGGCCGCTGAGCCTGCGCGTCTGGAGCCTGTGCTCCGCAACGGGAGAGGCCACAACAGTGAGAGGTCTGCGTACCGCAAAAAAAAAAAAAAAAAAGGGCAGAAGACCTAAATAGACATTTCTCCAAAGAAGACATACAGATGGCCAACAGGCACATGAAAAGATGCTCAACATCTCTAATTATTAAAGAAATATAATTTAAAACCACAATGAGGTGTCACCTCACACTAGTCAGAATGGTTATCATCAAAAAGTCTACAAATAATAAATGCTGGAAAGGGTGTAGAGAAAAGAGAACCCTGCTGCACTGTTGGTGGGCATATAAATTGGTGCAACCATTTTGGAAAACAGTATGGAGGTTCCTTAAAAAAGTAAAAATAGAACTACCATATGATCTTGCAATCCCGCTCCTGGGCATATATATGGACAAAACCATAATTCAAAAAGACACATGCACCCCAACGTTCATTGCAGCACTATTTACAATAGCCAACACATGGAAGCAACCTAAGTGTCCATCGACAGATGAATGGATAAAGAAGATATGGCACATATATACAATGGAATACTACTCAGCCATAAAAATGAATAAAATAATGCCATTTGCCATAGCATGGATGGACCTAGAGAATATCATACTAAGTGAAGTAAGACAGAGAAAGACAAATATTTTATGATAACACTTACATGTGGAATCTAAAAAATAATACACATTAATCTATATACAAAACAGAAACAGATTCACAGACATAGAAAACAGAGTTATGGTTACCTAAGGGGAAAGGAAAGGGAGGGGGAAGAACAAATTAAGAGTATGGGATTAACAGATACAAACTACTATACACGAAATAGATAAGCAACAAGGATTTACTGTATAGTACAGGGAACTATATTCAGTATCTTGTAATAACCCATAATGAAAAATAATCTGAAAAAAATATATACAACTGAATCACTTCGCTGTACACCTGAAACTAACATAATATTGTAAATCAACTATATTTCAACTTAAAAATTAAAACATAAGGGCTTCCCTGGTGGCGCAGTGGTTGAGAGTCTGCCTGTTGATGCAGGGGACGCGGGTTCGTGCCCCGGTCCGGGAAGATCCCACATGCCGCGGAGCGGCTGGTCCCGTGAGCCATGGCCGCTGAGCCTGCGCTTCCGGAGCCTGTGCTCCACAATGGGAGAGGCCACAACAGTGAGAGGCCCGCGTACCGTAAAAAAAAAAAAAAAAAAATTAAAACATAAAAATAATGCTGACCTCATAAAACAAGTTACGAAGTGGTCTTTTTCTTTTCTCTGGAAATGTTTGCATAAGATTGCTGTTAGTTTTATCTTAACCATGAAGATATATTTGACTAGAGTCTTCTTTGTGGGAAATTTAAAAATTACAGATTACATTTCTATACAAAGCACTTCTGTAAGTAAGTAAGAGGGAGAAAATTCAATGTTTACAAAACAGGCAACAGTCTTGAGCAGGAACTTTATAGTAGTCATTTAAAAGGCCAAAACCTTTTTAAAGTGCCCAACTTCATTATTCATCTGGGAGAGGTAAATTAACTCCACCATGAAACATATTACCTACCACCTGAATGGCCAAAACAAAAATGACTGAAAATGTCAGATGATGGGAAGGATACAAAGCTACTAGACACTCACACAGTGCACTTCACAAAAGAGGATATACTAATTGCCAATAAATACACACAAAAGTGCACAACCACATTAGTTTTCTGGGAAATATTAAAACCACAATGAGATGCCTCTACATATCACACACACAGGCAAAGGTTTTAAAAGACAAATAACATAGGGTGTTGTTCAAGATGCAGAATAACGGGCACACAGATCCACTTTTTGAGTATAACTGCTTTGAAAAACTGGGTATTCGCAATTATGATAAAATATATTCATATGCTATGAGGATGTCACTAGTCCAAGCTACATACCCAGTATTCCCCATGTGATCAAAGGTACATGTGCAAGGATGTCCAAGGTAGCACTGTTTAGAACAACTCAAATGTTCATAAATAGTAGAATGGATAAATTCATTGCAGAGTTAAAGAGTGGGAAATATACAAAAGTCACTGGTGCATAAAAAAATGATGACATGTGAGACAAGTATTATGGAGAATCCTTGCCATAGGAAAGACTCTGTTGGGATCTTAATTCTGATCTCTGCAAGAAATTTCATTTATCATTAGCTTCCACTGGTATATCTGAATGAGCATTGGGGAGTTTGCCCTCCTTGGATGCTGCAGAGCTTTTATAAGCCACTTCAATATATGGCTAGTTCACAGCACAAAGGTATCTTTCTTTGTTAATTACAATGTCCCCCAAACTTAGCACATTTCTGATATATTTGCTCCATATAGAAGAAAACACAGGCTTTTAATCTCTTGTTCCTTCTATTTCTGCTTGAAGACTGATTCTTGAATAGGCTAATGTCTAATGTTTGAATACTGTGTTAAAAGCAGCAAACAACAGAAAACACACTATTAATGCTCTGGCTATTTGCAACAATACACTGGCCAGACTCAGGAGACAACTGTTCTAATTGCAGTTATACAAGTTGTAAATTTTATACTTGTATGTACTTTGAATGAGGACTATCTACAGCATATGTATGGGGCTTGAGTGATTAAATGACCTGAAACTTTTAACCATTCTAAATCTGAGGCTATTGGAAAGAAGCTATGTATGGTTTTAAGAATGAACACGAAACCCCTAAAATTGAGGAGGAGAAAGGCTATTTTTTTCTCGAGCAGATTTGTGAATGAAAAAGATTCCAATACTAAATGAAGGAAAGCATATGTGCAGCCAAAAGCATTATCTTTGGATCACATATGCGTCTTTTTGTCTACCAGCAAAAGAAAAAGTGTCTGACCCACTATTTTTTTCATTCAGGAGCTGAAAATCTTCAATAAAGCACAAAGGCTCAATTCTAGAAAAAAAAATAGAGTCCAAATGAATAATATAATGTGGAACAGAAGCAGGTGCATGTAAAAATAAAATGCAATTTCATAACTGGATGAAAATCATATACTTCAGCATCAAGATGACAACCCTATTTTGCAGCCATAATTGTTATTCTTGTAGGAGCAGAGGCAGTCTTTATTCAGCATGCTTCTGTGTGTGAACGTGTGTGTGGGGGGTGTGTGTGTGTGTGTGTGAGAGAGAGAGAAAATTATCAGAAGCTTATTATACTTTTATATACATTACATATACTTATGTATATATTTAATGTATATTTATATTTTATGTATTTCTAAGATATTTCATATATATGCATATATATCTTTAAATGTTATTACTCTGGAATAACATTGATTCTGTTGCCATATAAGGCAATATCAAATCTATGAAACTTGAGCAAAAAATGTATTATTTAAAATTGATCACAATTTGTGTTCTTTAGTTAAAAGTCTTAGTTCTCATTTCACACCTATGACAAATACTTATCTAATAACACATTTATCCCAAAGTCATTGTGATAATACATAGAAATTCCAAGCAGGCTTCTATGGAAGAAGAAATAATTACATACTTAAAATCAGTAATACTTCAAGACTTTTTATATCTTACATCAATAAATTTTGATTAAACAAAATATTTAGGCCAAAGTATATTATTTTCACTTCTCAAAATAAAAATTTCTAGTTACATATACTGATTTTTTTAAACTAGTCATTTGTTTATTCTCTTAGAGTACACACATCATATGTGTTTGTGTGTGTGTGTGTGTGTGTGTGTGTGTGTGTATATATATATATATAAACATCCAAGGCAAATTTTACTTTTTAACAAATGGCTTAATCCATCTTTAAATTCATCTAGTTTGCATGGCTGCTGAATTGAAGGAGTTCAGGACCACGACTCTTTTCCCCATAAGCTTTTGTTTGTGTGTTTTACATTGAAAACTATATGGAGCTTGAAAAAATCATATTTTCATCAGTTTAGAATTAAAAACAAAGAAGTATATCTTGGATATGTTACATTTCTTTAACAGAGAATTAGCTAGTGGAAGTCTTCTTGCTTTGGTTTGGTTTTGTTTTTGTATTTGTTAAATGATTGGTTTCACTCCTTTGCATTTTGAAAAGACATAAGGCTAAACTTGTTCTAACTGATACTTCTAAACAAATCTGCTTGGATTTAACAGTAATATTTTTCTGACAGATATCTTTACTCATCCAACTTCTTTTCTCATGTTGAATCACCCTAGTATAACAAAATAAATCTTACGGTGTTCAACACTTTTTAAATCAAATTTGAAAAATATATTTGCTATTTAACCACTGTTACAGATGATTTTATTCATTAAACATTGAAGTAGTAACTTAAAAGATACTCAAGGCAATTCACAGGAAAAAAATTAAGGTCAGAAGCAATTAGCGCTGCCACTCATGCAAAGCATCTGTTTTTATTTTTCTTTTCCATTTATAACTTGAGTTTCAAAAAGGAGATATATTTATGTTAAGATACTACAGATGACTCTCCTATTTTTCTTGTTTAGCTTGCTTCTCGCAATTGAAACAAGAATGTGCTTGTCAAATACTTTGCAGAATACAGGCTTCTGGATATTTCATTACATTTTTCAAAAAGTATAAATCACTTGCTACCAGTTTCAGAGGGAGCATCTTCAAATCTTGGTAATATATAAACAAGCTAACAAAATAAACTACTAAGAATGGAAATACTTACATGTAACCATTTTTTATGAAAAAAATTAATGATAACTAGCCATATAGAATTTTGACAGATAATATTCATTTCTCAGTTGAAATATTAACTATAATAAAATTAATTTAACAAATATTTAGATATACAAATGGTGGCTTGCATAGTAGGCATATATGAAGTATTTCCTTTATAATTTAAATGAAAAAGTTTTAAATTGAATATTTAGAATAAAGTACAGTATTTTTAAACCATGAGAGTAACTTTTTAAAATCTGTCATTTTCTATGCAGATCAAATTAATTACAGGTTGGAATGGCTGAATTCATTTATTAAGGAAACTTCCAAAATATTTTTTAACCTATTAAGTAATTTTTTTTTTTACAAATGAATTTAAAAATTGAAAGAATCTTAAAGTACCCACTTCCTGCTCTTCATTTTGGAAACAAAAACTGATCTGTAGAGGATAAGTTACGTGCTGTACCAGAGAGGATTTACGTTATAAGAAATACAGGCAAGATGAGGATCAGAAACAGAAAAAGAATTATTGGAAGAACATCAGGAAGCCAAAGAATCAGAATAGTAAAATAACAGACATGTAGGAAGATAGGTGTACCCAGCCAAATTCAAGAACGTGAAAAGCTTGGTCAGGACACCTCTGCTAGCACCACTGTTCCTGAATAAATGTCCCTGAAACCACCGGACTCATGATAACTGCTGCATCCACACGGCACAGTTTCTCAGCTTCCCCTGGTCTTTTTTGTTATGCCTTCAAGTTAATAAATCTCAGGCTCAGGACACCCTAATTGCCAGGCCAATGTCATGCACCTATCTCATGGCTACTTAAAGGAAAGAGAGGAAATATGGCCACGATGGCTTTTGTAGTGAAACACAGGGCCTTCTGCCTAACAGGATTAACTCAAGTGGGAATCATCTCCCCTCCCCCACAAAAAAGAGTTGTTTAGATGTTGGGTTCCAAAAATAATAAGTGCACACCATAGACTTTCCAATATCCAAATCCATCCTTTCAAACTTAATTTTCCAAATTCAATGGACCATATTCAGTTACTACAAACAGTAACAAGTCACAGTCTTTAGATGATGTCTCAGTATTTGGTAAAGATTTTGTATCAGTATTTTAGAGTGTACCACCACTATGCATCCCACTTATAGTAGGAAGAAAGAGTAGAAACGAAGAAAGGCAAATTATTTAAAATATCTACCTATACATGACACAACAAGAGGGGTAGGAAACATGGGTAAGAGGATGCATTCTCTATTTTTGCAATTGTTCACCAGCCTGTAGGTATTTACAAGGTTTCCCTTCACCCATTCTGTGTTTGCATTTCTTCAGCCATCTCCTGAGCCGATTAAGAATTCATTAGGCACATGTATTTACTGCTGAGCGGTGTAGGGGTTTGCAACGAGCTTCCCCCCAAAAGTGCCCGTTTTGCATGAGGCTTATTTTGAGCTAAAGGTAATTGAGACCCTGTGGCCTCAAGATAAACTACTGCCCCTCCTTTAACCTAGAAGAATTACACCGGGGATTTTACCAGAAGAGAGTTATTACTGGAGATAAATTTTATCTAAGTGGCTCCATCTATAAAGCGAGGCAAACATCTAATTATCAAACATCCGCTCTTCTCCTCCTCCCCCTCCCCCTCCTCCTCCTCCTCCTTCTCCCATCCTTGGAAGCCCCAGGCTCCTATCCCATTCCTTAGCTCGGAATGGCATATATATCTCATTTTACTTTTCTGTTTCTGAACCTCTCATGTATAGGGGGTCTCTGACCTTCTTATGTGTGTGGGGTTCCCATACATATGAAATTAAATTTGATTTTCTCCTGTTAATCTGTGTCGTCAATTTAATTCTTACACCAGCCAGAAGAACCAGAAGGGGAAAGTTTTCCTCTGCCTTGTGACAGTGGCTTTCCTCTGCGCTGAGTGGCTTTCTTTCATAAAGTTGCAGTAGTTTTCCATATCACTTACTTCCAGACAATGTAGTATAAGGAGTTGCTCCAGGGACCACCTGAGTTTCATAAATACTGCTCTTTCCCTCTGTTTTTTATCAGCAACCTTATTTCCCCTTAATAATTAAGATCAATCACTCCAACCAATGCCATAACTTCTCCCTACTCTTCCATCTTTTTTCTTTTCTTTTTTTTTTGCCTGTTTACCCAATGGCATTAAAAGGCTGAAATTTCTAGGTGTTAGTCATTTAGAATCTAAGAGAAATATTATTATATTTTATGGTGGAAGCATGCATTCCAGAGTAGTAAAATGAGAACCTAGAGGTATAAAGATCTGAAGTAAAATAGTGATTCAGATTTAATCACGAGAGACACCATCTCCATTTCCTCCTGTTATTACATGAATGCTGGCTAGGGACCATCAGCTTCATATGTTATGCACTGATTCACATCTTACATGGCATCTTGTAAGACAGTGCAGTCTTATCCCTTTCAAGTCCCTGATCATCCAGTTAAGCCATAAACTGTTAGTGTCTGCTCATGAATTGCTATTTAGATTTAGCTCAGGCCAGCCTTTCAAGTACGGTGAACTATTAAATGGGCCATTTGAAATTTTGGAAATGGGGAAGATTTTCCCTTCTGGGATATTCCTATCAAATATAACATGATCATCAACTTCTGGCATGGGCCATGCAGAACCATCTATTGGATTGGCCAAAAGATTCATTCGCGTTTTTCCGTAAGATGAATGGAAAAACCCCAACGAACATTTTGGCCAACCCAGTATAATCTGGGCTCAGACATCCTCAGTTTATTGTTCGTAGAAAACTCCCCATGAAGTCTTCAGTATAGGTTAAGGAGGGGTGGGAATGAAGTGGAAGTAGGCATTCCTAGAGTTTTAATCACTGTGATCATATTACTAGATGTTGAAGCACTCCGGGCCCCATACCTGATTTTGGTGAATCAGAAATACACATTCATTTTATTCTGGGCAGATCAGCTTACATGGTCACCTGTTGTCCCATGGTCAAGGCTACAGAGTCCACCAAGATTTTATATATAGAATAAGTCTATACTTTCTTCATGACATATCTATGTGTATATATCTATATATTTTTATTTATATCTGTATCTATATCTATATCATGACAAGAATATGGCCTTTCTAAACACCCTTATGTATTTTTTTTTCCTGTCTTTTGCTTACAAAACCTTGCCATAGTCTCTATATATCTAACATGGGCATTTTAGATAATATTGAATCTGCTTGGACATAACGCCCAAATTAAAGATCTGCTCTCAGTGCATCTTCAACTAGCTGGAGAGCACTTTCTGGATTTAACTCAAAGCACCTTTTGCATTAACTTAGTATATATTGAGTAGTACCTTTAACTGTTGTTGAATTAAAAATCTAAGGAAGACTCTGAAGTACTGTGTTTCCTTCTTAGTGGTAGCTGATGTAATCTGTTCTCTACTTTGGAAGGACTGTTTTACCATGGTCCAGAAGACTAGACTCTCAGAAATGTTAGAATTTTTTTTCATTGGTTTATTGCTCTCTTTCTCTCACTTTGGCTAGCATGCTTCTTACAAAGATATGTGAGGTTTCTACTAACTCTTTGGGTTCTATCATATGATGGCATAATATAGTTGAACTGCATGGTAATGAAATGTTCCAGATTAAATTTGACTTTAGATTTCATAGCCTTGAGGCAAGATATCTATCCTTTTCAGGTGATAGCAAATAGCATCTATTTTTTGTTTTTGCTTTCTCAGCTCACTGCCAGTGTTTATTGTTTGTTTGTTTTCAAACTGATAGCCGTTAAAAGATGTCAGGAACTACACAGATTGACTCCAGGAAGGAAGCCCCATAAGGAACAGTGACTTATCAAGCACATTCACAATAATCCACTGTCATCCTCTGAGACACATCTACTTCCTTCATTAGTCAATCTGTGATCTTGAATGGAGATATGATAGGCCTCTCGATTACTACATTTAAAAAAAATTCTTTGAACTCATCTTTACAATTCTTTCAAGGATGCTGGATTCCCTTTCCTTTATTATTGTAGTTTGTGCAGATGATTTCAGAGACATCCACTTGCTTCTATGCAACAGAAAAGCCAATGGTCCATAAATTAGAGAGTCAGTGCGGGATCCTGTCATTTGTTGATACTATTTACAAATCATGCACTCAGCTTCTGGTAGAAGGAATGCAGAATATGTTTTGAGTCCACTGCAGTTCAACCATGAGGCAGACTTAGAAAACAACTGAAGTTATAACCATACCCTTCTAAGCCTGCACCCTGACGGACAGAGTGAACTGGTGCTCTCGGTCCATATTACCAGGGGGTAATGTTTGTTCAGAGTCAGTTCAAAAAAGTCCCTTAAGAAATGGCGCACTGTGTGCATGGGGTGAGTGGTGAGAAAAAGAGAGGGTTTTACTCTGGGTCAGGAGGGGATGAGAGGGGCGTGGACAGGGTTGCAAACTCGAATGCCTACATGGGGCAGTTGATAATATAAATTAGTGCTAGACCTAGAGTCTGTCATACAGAGTGAAGTAAGTCAGAAAGAGAAAGATAAATACCATATGCTAACACATATATATGGAATTTAAGGAAAAAAAGTGTCATGAAGAACCTAGGGGTAAGACAGGAATAAAGACACAGACCTACTAGAGAATGGACTTGAGGATATGCGGAGCAGGAAGGGTAAGCTGTGACAAAGCGAGAGACAGGCATGGACATATATACACTACCACACGTAAGGTAGATAGCTAGTGGGAAGCAGCCGCATAGCACAGAGAGATCAGCTTGGTGCTTTGTGACCGCCTGGAGGGGTGGGATAGGGAGGGTGGGAGGGAGGGAGACGCAAGAGGGAAGAGATATGGGAACATATGTATAATTGATTCACTTTGTTATAAAGCAGAAACGAACACACCATTGTAAAGCAATTATACTCCAATAAAGATGTAAAAAAAAAAATTAGTGCTGCAGGCTGGGCAATAGAAGAATGTTCTTAGCTTCCACAAATAGATAGGAGTTCGCCTATATTTCTTGAGACACAAGGCTCTCTCTTGGTCTCTCTTTGGTTTCCCACTTTTGATAGAGAAGCGTTATGAGAAATGTTTTGCTTTCCTCTTAACTCTACCATAAACAACATCAGCCAAAGTTCCCGATACACATCTACAGATGCCGGGCTTTAAGTACCTGGAAGGCAAGGGCAGCACTGGGGACTGGGCACAGGATGCTGCCTACAGAAGCAGCAGGCTCTTCCACTTCAGTTGGGTGGGGTGGAGGGAAGGAATTGGAACCCAGTATGGCCACATCTTCCAAATTTTCAATAGATGCCACTGTATGTAAAAACTTCTCATTTAAAAATTTTAACTAAACAAAATTTAAAATGTCACCTCAAGAATTAAAAAAAAAAAAAAACCACAAAACTAAATTTTTAAAGTCCCTCAAAAATCTTGTCCTTTCCCTTTCTTAAGTATATTTGCCCTGGTAAGGGACCATGGATCCTATAGTGGAAGACTGGGGGAATGGGCAAAGGATTTGTAATGTTATTATAGGGTGTTTAAGAGTTGGGTTCCTCAGAAGCAGATCCAGTGACAAACGATAACGTACAAGTGACTTATTAAGGAATTATCTCCAGGAAAAACTATTAAAGAATTGGAGAAAGCAGGATAGGAAAGAGAAAGAAATTGAATGAGCAAATTTAGCTTATTCCGAAAGGAAATCCTTAGAGTATAAATTATACCTCAAAATGTTCTGACTAGAGACAATGGAGCTGGGATTTTATATTCTCCATCCAACATTAGTCATTGTTTAAGGGTTGCCTGAGGGGACACAAACACTCAGGCACTTCCTGCTCTCTGTTCATGTGGACAGAGCAGTTTCAATAGCCCAAAGGCAGTTTTCCAAAGAATCAGAAGTAAAGGCGCACCAAAGTTGGAGGCCTGTACACAGAAACAAACAAAAATAAGATGCAATGGGATCCAAAAGAAGCACTCACAAGGTCTAAAAGAAGTAATGTTCCTTCAATTAAAGTGCCATAGGAACCGCAAAGAATTGAGAGAGAGACCAGTGACTCAAGTTTGAGGTCCTTTCACCAGAGTTGAGGTTTTAAATTTAGACAAAACATGATTTCAGTGGGCTATCCATCTGTTTTGGCCCTAAGGATCCTATGATCAATTAAGCATTGCCAAAGACCCCTGTATACTGATCATTTGAAATAATACTGTGTACTAACCTTGTTGCTTATGTAAGCATGTCGCTCTGCTTACTGTTTGGGCTCTTTTCCCACTGAATGCTCAAGGATTATGTCATCCCTATGAAAATCAAAAGCCTTTTCAACTTTAGAATCTCTAACCAATAATCCAAAACTAAATAAAACATCCACCAAGGCATTTTTCAAAAATTTTAAGAATTACAATGTAATTCTTAAAACCTTTATGAAGGGAATTATCTTCTTGGCCATTTTGGGGAGGGGGCACAAATATGTGGGTAGGTGGGTCACGCATGTTGAAAATAATACAGCATTCCTATCATCTAAAATATATGATTTCATGAATTATTGGCACCTCAACTTTATTTAGAGTGGGTGATAAGTGAATTTAGGTCTCCATTTACTGCCTATATCATAGCTACCAGAGGGCAGAGAATAGTGAACACTCTGACCATTCACTTAAGAGCTCATTCAAATCTTTCTGTCCTCCAAAAGATATGAGTAAGAGTCTCTTTGTGGCTCTTGGTTCAGTGTTAATCATAGGCAGCGGGATAATTATAAGGTTGGATTTACAGGGGAAAATTTACTTAAAAATTAAGGTGATAAATTTCTTCTTAGTTAAATTAGCAATTTTTAAATTAATTACTAATCAGCAAACAGTATTTTCAAGACTATGTTATCTTTTGACATCCAGAAAACCACAGAGGTTCTTCCGTTTGAAGAAAGTGTGTGAATAAGACATTGCATAACCGTATTTCTTCAACAGGTGTACTTGATATCAACTGGAATATGCATTCGGTGAGTGTGGAGAGATAGGAGGAAAAAACTAAGTGTAAAACAATAATTGTACAGAATTGCTTGGGAAAATTAAAGACATATTGTTGACCATAGGAAGTTTATAAATTGGTAATAACTGTCAAAATACATTATTGACTGGCAGACTATATCTAGCTTTATGAATCTAGGATGTATAGGATTTTTGAAGAAACAATTTCTTAATTAAAATAAACCTTGAAAAAGCTTTGATACTAGGACTAAAAACTTACTCTAGAAGGAAAAGCAAGATGTAACAATAAGCAGTCCCTAATTTAGAGGAATTGTCTGTGAACTACTCATTTAGTATCAACTGTGATGAGGAAGAAGAAGCAAACATGGCATAGGTCTATTTATATATGTTTTCAGTCAAATGGGAGGAAATGCTACCAATGAAAGAGAATTTAGTACTTGTACCAGATATGTGACTCAGACAAATGTAAAACAAAACTTTAGAGAAAATAATCTGTTTTATCCCTATTGGTAGGAGAAAGAAACTGGGGTTGGGTGAGCATTGAAAGAGACCCTTGTGGGAAATCAGGCAGAAAATTGAGTGGGAAATTAAAAGAAGATATTGGTCAGGACCACTGGGAAATTCATTTTAAAACACTATTCTAATAAGGGTATCTCTTTCTAAACTAGAAATATAGCATTGAATTTAGCACTCCCAAGCTTCAAAGAAATTTTAGTACACTCTCTTATACTCGGGGCTAAGGATATTTAACAAATTGAACCTGAGGAAAGTAAAAGCAATAAAACAAAATTAGTAAAAACAATAGGAACAAAAAGCATTATGAGGGCATACCTACAAGAGTGCATACAAATAATAAAACAAAACAATTGTTCAAATAGTTAAAGGATTAACCATAGCCGTAACAGTTGCATTGGTAGTGCAATTGTGAAAATTATTGATAAGAGTTTACATATTTTAGCAGAAATCTATATTTATATTGTGGATAAAAAAATTAACCAAATTCTTCTTTATTCTTTTTACTTTAATTTCTGCTGTTATTACATTTTAAGGTTTCCCTTTTTTCTTTATCTGAGTCCATAAAATGATATTCCAACAAAAAGAAACTATCAGACCCAATATAATTTATTTAGATGTATCCATGTGTCCAAAATAGGGATACAGTGGCCATTGGGACTAGACAAGCTTAGGCCATAAGCCAGGACTATCATGACAAGAGTTGGAATTATCTTTCCATCCTTTCATCCACCATTAGACACCTCTTCAAATTTCTTTGCAGTTAGAGAGAGAACCAAGAAAAACATCTTATCATTCCTGTTTGATAATCAAATTTCTATATTTATGCCCAGAGGGCATCCTTTCTTTCTTTAGCCATAATATTAGCATTAAAACTCAGAAACATATTTAGATATGCCAAAACAGCATGACTGTGTTTATGCTTTAAGCTTTTGGCCTGAACTCTTCTCAACATGATTTTATAAGATAATCGGGTCCATTACACTTGAAGTGTCAGGCTGATTGCTGTGGTCAGTACAGACTTCAACAAGAAGCTTTACAGATTCCCACTGCTGGGTAAAATCTCTCATGAGCCCTTATTTCAGCCACCTAAGGCAAACAGACCCTAGGGAATCATTAATAATTGCAGATCTCCTTTCCCACAGCTAACTTAGAAGCCCGAAGTTTGCAGACAACTTTCCCTCCTGTTTACCAACTTTACTCTCTATTTTCTCCATATTGTTTCACAATGTGGAGATCACACTCCACTAAGCTGGGAAAAATTAAATGGCACTCAGAATTTTCCCCAAACGTGTAGAAACCTTGAAACATTTGCAGGTCTTAATCTCTCAAAGAAAATCATATTATCATAAAACATAGTTAACACAGAAAAATCCTGTCTAGGCAGATCAATTTAGCAAATTTATCAGCTCCCTGAGGGTAGGGATCATGTGTGTTTTATGACTGCTGTTACATCTCTATGTTTAAAGAGTGCCTGGCCCAGAGGGGCCAATAAATATTAGCTTAACAAATGGGTGGATAAATAAATCTCCATGTTTATCTACCATTAACTCAGCACTTGATTTCTGCCTCAATCTAATCTGTGTTAGACTCACTTAGTATGAACCTATCTCCACTTCTGAATTGTTAGCTATAATCAGTAGAAGCTGTCTCTTCTAGTATATCTCTGTACTTAATAACCTTCAGATTAATTTGACCTTCGTCTTTTCCTCAAGTGATTTTCATAGTGCTGTACACATCAGGAGACAGTAAAAACAATTCCTGATGATAAATCTGCATGAACATATGATCTCTCTGACCGGCTGCGAGTTGTTAGGCTTGTGGAGTGAATTCTTTAGACTCTCAGTTCCGTTTGTTTGTCTCATAATTTTTTTTTCTATTCCTGTCTCGAGTCCATAGGAGATGATCATTCAATAGTGGCTGTTTGATTAAAAGCAATCTATCAAGAAATTAGGAGTTTGGGATTAACATATACACGCTACTATATATAAAATAGGTAAACAACAAGGACCTACTGTATAGCACAGGGAACTATACTCAGTATCTTGTAATAACCTATAATGGAAAAAACCTGAAAAAGAATATATATATATGTAAAACTGAATGTTTAAAAAAGCAATACAAAGTTGTCTAATATATTCTCCTTTTAGAAAACTTTGCTCTCCTTACCTAACCTAACACAGATAGGTATTTTTCTTTCTAACAGCATCTCCTGATTTTAAAAAGAGTTCCTGATTCTACACTGTTAAAGCAATGAACAACACAGTTATAATTTTTTCTTGCTTCCTATGAACATTATGGAAACTGTTTTCCCCCAGCCCAGAAACTCACCATGACATATTTCACTTTGAAAAGTGAATATGAACCAACATGATATATATGTTCCATATCTTTCACATTGAAGGTCTTAACCTAACTTGCCATCACTCTAGGCAGTATAGTTTGAAATAAATTATATGCCAAAGATAAACAACACTATGTTAAATGAATAGATGGAAAGAATTATACAAGCTCAGCTACAATATGCATAGAAGCAGTAAGCAGTATATGGGATAACTGTCACATCAAAGAGAATAGAAAAAAAAGATAAATTCTCAAAATCATAGTGCCATCTCAAATGTATCAAATGGAGATGGATAGAAATGTCACATATAAACATGTACACAAGACAATGACTTTTTAAACTATAGCAGCATATATTATACACTGAATACAATGTAATACATTTTTATGTGAGGGCAACAGCATTTCAATACTTAACTCTAAAATGTGAAATTGCAATGCAATAAAAAAATTCAATCTTTTTTGGTAAATTAATTCCATTACAGATGCAAGAAATACTTCAAACACTTCATACTTTTTGCAGTTCAGGTTCAGATCAAAAAAAAATTTTTTTAGTTCGCTATAGGACAGTATTTTTAAATTGATTTCTTGTAATCCATTATAACCTTGCTATAGTGTATTCTGTGTGTGGGTGTAGACACAATTTTTCTTCTCACTGGGGATAGGTATACTTCTTTACATTTTTATTTTTAAACTCATTCCTTTCCCAATTTGGGAAGTTTTTATGTAATAAAGTTATGACATGTCAGATTTGATAAAATTTTCAAGAGAAAACACTATACATTTTCACAAAAACTTATAATTTCACCTCTTTCATTGTCTACTTAATATTTTTATTCACTAAACAAATATCACTATCTATATTTGGGGGAATTACACCTGTTTCTTTTAAGGAGCAGAGGTGATTTGCATAAAATACTTAAAACAGATATACTTTCAGATCATTTTCATGTGTCAAATACCATACTAAATATTTTATGTACTCTTTTCCATGATCAGAAAAGTTGGTGACATGATTCCATTGCCTCAGGTAAGTAAAATGAAATCATATAACTTTTACTTGAGAGAAGTTTGATCAAATTTGGGTTGTTCTGACTCCCTGCAAAAGCTGCTTTTCAGTTCAAATCCTGAGCTTTTGACCACAGAGGGTTGTTTTCAGCCCTCTCCTATTCTATTCTGTTTGACTATTTGAGTCAATTACAAGTAGACATGCTCCTAAAATCTTCTTCCTTTGTCAAAACGATATATATAGATAGATATAGATATATAAATTCAATCATTTATATGTATTATTCAATCATATACAAAGAGACAGAGACAGATTCAGAGAGACAGAGAGAAACAGAGAGAGAACATTATAAACAACTAAAATATTCAGGGTGACAACCCTAGGGAGTGAGTTATCATATTTTTGTTCCTGAGCCCTAATTAGGAAGAGTCCTATATGCTATTCTGGTTCTTTCCATAAAATATACTGCTTTCAGACTGGCAGCCCTCTGAAATCATCACTGCTACAATGCAAGATTATAATCTCAATGTTTCTTTTCTTTTCTTTTTTTATCAGTACTTCTTTTTTTATTGCCAAATAATATTCTTATGGTATGGCTATGCCACATTTTACTTGATGGGTATTTGGGTTGTTTCCACTTTTTGACCATTATGAAAAATGCTTCTATGAACATTTGTGTACATGTTTTTGTGTGGATATATATTTTCATTTCGGTTACGTATAGATTGAAGAATAGAATTGCTGGGTCATATGGTAACTCTATACTTAACCTTTTGAGGAACTGCCAGATTGCTTTCCAAAGTGGCTGCATTATTTTACATCCCCACCAGCAGTGTGTGAGGTTTCCATTTTCTCCACATCCTTGCCAACACTTGTTATCATTTGCCTATTTGATTGCATCCCTCCTTGTGGGTGTGAAACAGTATCTCAGTGTGGTTTTGCTTTACATTTCTTTGACAGATAATGATGTCGATCACCTTTTCATATGCTTATTGGCCATTTATTTATCTTCTTTGGAAAAATGCCTGTAAAGATCCTTTGCCAATTTCTTTTTTCTTTTTTTCGGCTGTGCTGTGCAGCACGCAGGATCTTAGTTCCACAAACAGGGATTAAATCTGTGCCCCCTGCATTGGGAGCGCAAAGTCTTGACCACTGAACCACAGGGAAGTCTCTCCTTTGTCAATTTTTAATTGGGTTATTTATCTTTTAATTATTGAGTTGTAATAGTTCTTTATTATACTCTAGATACAAGTCCCCTATCAGATATATGATTGCAAACATTTTCTTTTGTTCAATGGGTTGTCTTTTTAAAATTTTTAACATCTTTATTAGAGTATAATTGCTTTACAATGTTGTGTTAGTTTCTGCTGTATAACATAGTGAATCAGCTATACGTATACATATATCTCCATATCCCCTCCCTCTTGCGTCTCTCTCCCACCCTCTCAATCCCACCCCTCTAGGTGGTCAGAAAGCATGGGGCTGATCTCCCTGTGCTATGCGGGTGCTTCCCACTAGCTAACTATTTTACATTTGGTAGTGTATAAATGTCCATGCCACTCTCTCACTTCGTCCCAGCTTACCATTCCCGCTCTCCGTGTTCTCAAGTCCATTTTCTACATCTGTGTCTTTATGCCTATCCTGCCCCTAGGTTCATCAGAACCATTTTTGGTTTTTAGATTCCATATATGTGTGTTAGCATACGGTATTTGTTTTTCACTTTCTGACTTACTTCTCTCTGTATGACAGACTCTAGGTCCATCCACCTCACGACAAATAACTTAGTTTCCTTTTATGGCTTAGTAATACTCCATTGTATACATGTGCCACATCTTCTTTATCCATTCATCTGTCGATGGACACTTACGTTGCTTCCATGTCCTGGCTATTGTAAATAGTGCTGCAATAAACATTGTGGTACATGACTCTTTTTGAATTATGGTTTTCTCAGGGTCTTTGTCCAGTAGTGGGATTGCTGGGTCATACAGTAGTTGTTAGTTTTTTAAGGAACCTCCATACTGGCTGTATCAATTTACATTCCCACCAACAGTGCAAGAGGGTTCCCTTTTCTCCACACCCTCTCCAGCATTTATTGTTTGTAGATGTTTTGATGATGGCCATTCTGACTGGTGTGAGGTGATACCTCATTGTAGTTTTGATTTGCATTTCTCTACTGTTTAGTGATGTTGAGCATCCTTTTATGTGTTTGTTGGCAATCTGTATATCTTCTTTGGAGAAATGTCTATTTAGGCCTTCTGCCCCTTTTTGGATTGGGTTGTTTGTTTTTTTGATATTGAGCTGCATGAGCTGCTTGTAAATTTTGGAGATTAATCCTTTGTCAGTTGCTTCGTTTGCAAATATTTTCTCCCACTCTGAGGGGTGTCTTTTCATCTTGTTTACGGTTTCCTTTGCTGTGCAAAAGCTTTTAAGTTTCATTAGGTCCCATTTGTTTATTTTTGTTTTTTATTTCCATTTCTCTATGAGGTGGGTCAAAAAGGATCTTGCTGTGATTTATGTCATAGAGTGTTCTGCCTATGTTTTCCTCTAAGAGTACTATAGTGGCTGGACTTACATTTAGATCTTTAATCCATTTTGAGTTTATTTTTGTGTATGGTGTTAGGAAGTGTTCTAATTTCATTGTTTTACATGTAGCTGTCCAGTTTTCCCAGCACAACTTATTGAAGAGGCTGTCTTTTCTCTATTATATATTCTTGCCTCCTTTATCAAAGATAAGGTGACCATATGTGTGTGGGTTTACCTATGGGCTTTCTATCCGGTTCCATTGATCTATATTTCTGTTTTTGTGCCACTACCATACTGTCTTGATTACTGTAGCTTTGTAGTACAGCCTGAAATCAGGGAGCCTGATTCCTCTAGCTCCATTTTTCTTTCTCAAGATTGCTTTGGCTATTTAAGGTATTTTGTGCTTCCATACAAATTGTGAAAAATTTTGTTCTAGTTCTGTGAAAAATGCCATTGGCAGTTTGATAGGGATTGCATTGAATCTGTAGATTGCTTTGGGTAGTAGAGTCATTTTCACAATGTTGATTCTTCCAATCCAAGAACATGGTATATCTCTCCAACTGTTTGTACCATCTTCAATTTCTTTCATCAGTGTCTTACAGTTTTCTGCATACAGGTGTTTTGTCTCCTTAGGTAGGTTTATTCCTAGGTATTTTATTCTTTTTGTTGCAATGGTAAATGGGAGTGTTTCCTCAATTTCTCTTTCAGATTTTTCATCATTTGTGTATAAGAATGCAAGAGATTTCTCTGCATTAATTTCTTATCCTGCTACTTTACCAAATTCATTGATTAGCTCTAGTAGTTTTCTGGTAGCATCTTTAGGATTCTCTATGTATAGTATCATGTCATCTGCAAACAGTGACACTTTTACTTCTTCTTTTCCTATTTGGATTGCTTTTATTTCTTTTTCTTCTCTGATTGCTGCAGCTAAAACTTCCAAAACAATGTTGAATAATAGGGTGAGAGTGGGCAACCTTGTCTTGTTCCTGGTCTTAGAGGAAATGGTTTCAGTTTTTCATCATTGAGAATGATGTAGGCTGTGGGTTTGTCATATATTGCCTTTATTATGTTGAGGTAGGTTCCCTCTGTGCCTACTTTCTGGAGAGTTTTTATCATAAGTGGGTGTTGAATTTTGTTCAAAGTTTTTTCTGTATCTGTACTGAGATATCATATGGTTTTTATCCTTCAGTTTCTTAATATGGTGTATCACATTGATTGATTTGCATATATTGAAGAATCCTTGATTTCATGGGATAAACCCTACTTGATCATGGTGTATGACCCTTTTAATGTGCTGCTGGATTGTTTGCTAGTATTTTGTTGAGGATTTTTGCATCTATGTTCATCAGTGATATTGGCCTGTAGACATCTTTGTCTGGTTTTGGTATCAGGGTAATGGTGGCCTTGTAGAATGAGTTTAGGAGTGTTCCTCCCTCTGCTATATTTTAGAAGTGTTTGAGAAGGATAGGTGTTAGCTCTTCTCTAAATGTTTGATAGAATTCACCTGTGAAGCCATCTGGTCCTGGGCTTTTGTTTATTTGAAAAATTTTAATCACAGTTTCAATTTCAGTGCTTGTGATTGGTTTGTTTATATTTTCTATTTCTTCTTGGTTCCGTTGGAAGGTTATGCTTTTCTAAAATTTGTCCATTTCTTCCAGTTGTCCATTTTATTGGCATAGAGTTGTTTGTTGTAATCTCTCATGATCCTCTGTATTTCTGTAGTGTCAGTTGTTACTTCTGCTTTTTCATTTCTAATTCTGTTGATTTGAGTCTTCTCCCTTTTTTTCTTGATGAGTCTGACTAATGGATTATCAATTTTGTTTATGTTCTCAAAGAACCAGCTTTTTTGTTTCCTTCATTTCTTTTCCATTTATTTCTTATCTGATCTTTCTGGTTTCTTTCCTTCTGCTAACTTTGGGGTTTTTGTTCTTCTTTCTCTAATTGCTTAAGCTGTAAGGTTAGGTTGTTTATTTGAGATGTTTCTTGTTTCCTGAGGTAGAATTGTATTGCTATAAACTTCCCTCTTAGAACTGCATTTGCTGCATCCTATAAGTTTTGGGTCATTGTGCTTTCATTGTCATTTGTTTCTAGGTACTTTTTTTATTTCCTCTTGATTTCTTCAGTGACCTCTTGGCTATTTAGTAGTGTATTGTTTAGCCTCCATGTGTTTGTATTTTTTACATTTTTTTTTCCTGTAATTGATACCTAGTCTCATAGTGCTGTGGTCAGAAAAGATACTTGATATGATTTCAGTTTTCTTAAACTTACCAAGGCTTGATTTGTGACCCAAGATATGATCTATCCTGGAGAATCTTCCAGGAGCACTTGAGAAGAAAGTGTAATCTGCTGTTTTCAGATGGAATGTCCTTTAAATATCAATTAAATCTATCTGGTCTATTGTGTCATTTTAAGCTTGTGTTTCCTTATTAACTTTCTGCCTGGATGATCTGTCCACTTACATGAATCTATACTTTGCAGAGTTTGTTTTCCCCACATTCCTACCTCTAAGACTTGAAAGTGGGAAGCCAAATTGATTGATAAATACAGAGTAACATCTGACCATGAGGCCACGGCTACTCTTGATTAGCTCTTCTAATTGTAAGAAAGCCTTGTGTGGGTGTACCTCCAGGATGAATGAACACACTGGAACTCACAGAAAGCCTTCCAGAGAGAAATCAGAAATTCATTAAAGCCTGAGATCTTTTAAACCCAGGCAGAGTTTACAGTTAACCATTCACCACTTTCAATGGAAAGACTGTCTGGCTTCCTTTATTTACTACAGGGGGGGAAAAATCACTGCAGAAATCCATAGTGTGTCTCTGCTCATAAACATCACATCAATGTGAGTCTTGTAGCTTACAAGTGTTGCTCTGTCACAACTTTCTCAGTAAATAGCTTTCTCGAGAGGTGTTATCACCGATAGTGTAAGAAAACACATAATCAGAAGTGAGATGGTTTTATCAAAGGATTCAAAACTGCCAAGTTTTCCCCTCATGGGTGTGTGATGCACTGATAAGCATTACACTAGGTAAACATAGGCCATGGACTTTCTTTGAAAGTAATGCATAGGTATATGGGGATGGAAATTTGTTATTTAAAAAATTTAAAAACCATAATTAAATAGAACTGAAGAGTAGAAAAAACAACATATCATAATCCTAGAGAGGACTTTAGTGTAACTCACATGCAAAATGAACTGTTATTCACAATACTCTATTAGTCCAGTAACTCTTTAAGGATGATGCAGTGGATAGAGTGGGGGACAAAGGGAGGCTGACAGAGCAAAGATAATCTCTCATATCTGGAAAGCCTTGCAATTTCTTACTATTTATAAATGAAAAAATGTATCAGAAATAAACTGGGCAACCATGGTGTCTGTTCTATAGGCCTGATAATTTTATTTGTCTGAGTTTCAGCAAAAAAGTACTCAATTACTTGTTGCTGTTCACCAAGAGTACATTTTCTTAATCTGATGTAGAAAGAATCAAATTTGTTGCTCCCTCACAAACCTAACTCTTGTCTTTCTTATGTGGTCCCTAATGTATGATATTTCTGGTGCTCAAATATATTCATGCAATGTGCCCTTTCCACAAAAGCATGGGATCAAACCCTTAATCTCCCCAAACAAAAATGCCCTTTAATACTTTTTTCACTCTGCCACTTTTCATATATCGTGAAAAACAAACATGCACACAAAACAAAATAAAAGGTGGTAAATGGCTACATGTTGCCAGTGTTTTATGAGATCTGCCTGCATAAGACATTTGACATTTCATCTCACCTCTACTATTTATTAGACCCAAGGATCAATATTTATGTTATGTTAGATGATGTTTAACAAATCCTTGATGGAATCACTTTTTACAAAAAATGCTTCTTGAAATGGTGGGCCGTCAGCCTAAATATAATTATTTGCTCTCTGGTTTTTAGATGTTCAGAAATCATAAGTTTAACAGTCAAGATTTCAACGTGTCCTTAATCATAGTTCTCTTTCTCATGTGGATTAAATGGAGGCATTTAATAAAACTTATCTTGTCCTTTCACAGTGATGAATTTTAATTAGAACAAATATAGCATAGTGTTGTTTTGTTTCCTATAATGAATTTTCTACTGTTGTTACTGCCCCTATGTTGACACAGTCTTTTTATTAAAAATATCTCCACTTTGACATCCAATAATATTTTCTAAAAGTATATCATTGCCTAATTATATATAAAACAATAGTCATGGTGGTCTTTTCTGCTGCTATACTTAAATAATGCTACTTGGAAAGCCAAAATAAATGTGTGTATCTATATATTAAATCATTTTTATCTATAAATTTAGATGTATAGACACAGAAATAACTTATAACTATGGTTAATAAAATCACCTCTCAGGGAATTATCTATGTCTCAAACAAATAGGGATCTTAATTTCTCAGGCAACAAGAAGCACAGAGAATTGGAATTCAGGGATGATGTACGTCTTTAAGAAAGATATCAAGTCTACAACATTTTTCTAGCTTCCTTCCTCATTATGCTTGTAATATGACCTTTTAAGTCATGGTTGCAAGACGGCAGCTCCACTACCAAACATCAAGCCTTTGCTCAAGGCAGGAAGATGAAAAAGGGCAGAGGAAAAACAGATTTAAGGGATGTTGAATCTGCCCCCTTTCATTAGGAAAATTAGAGATTTCTTGAAAGCTCAACACACTTGATTTCTCTTTATATCTCATTGACCAGAACTTGGTTAACATAGCCACCCTATCTGCTAAGGAGCTGTGAAGAGGGGAGTATTTTTAACCAGAGGCATTAATACCCTACACATGTCTACCTTAAAGAGAATTATAATTAGTAAAAGAGGAGAACTGAATATTGGGTCGGCAGTTTAAAAGGTCTGCTAGAGGGTTATAGAACTCAGAAATAGATGTCTAGGGATATCTCTATATTTCTCTTGATATACCTCTGTTTTAAGTAAATATATTTCAGTTTCTATGCATTTTTTCATTTCAATAGCAAGCCATATAATTGGCAATTCACTCTGCTAGGCACTAGGTACATTGTGTGAGACATTTTTTTCCTGCTGTGAAGGATCTTATGTACTCGTAATAAAGATAGCTAATAATGATTTAATATTATACAGAATTTAATGTATTTGCATACCTGTCTGTGTGTGTGTGTGTGTGTGTGTAGAAAGACAGAGAGACAGAGAAACTGACAGAGAGAGAGAGATCAATGGGAATTATGGTCTTAGATTCCTCAGAAGGAGTTGGTGGGTTCCACTCCACTCTGGCCCAGCTTACTCTCTTTATTAAGGTTTCAAGCTGTGGTCAGTGAAATGGACTTCCTTACATGCATAAAGGAGAAGTCTGGAGGAATCTCAGAGTTCCTGAAATACTCTCCAAAATTTTCCTTTTTGTTTTCTTGATTTCTAGTTTGCCCTTATCAATCCCCATCCTATATATATATATATATATATTTTTTTTTTTTTTTTTTTTTTTGCGGTACGCGGGCCTCTCACTGTTGTGGCCTCTCCTGTTGTGGAGCACAGGCTCCGGACGCGCAGGCTCATGGGCCTAGCCGCTCCGCGGCATGTGGGATCTTCCCGGACCGGGGCACGAACCCGTGTCCCCTGCATCGGCAGGCGGACTCTCAACCACTGCGCCACCAGGGAAGCCCTGACAAAGGATACTTTTACAGCTCCTATGCTTCGACTGTGTGATAGACTTTCTGATTGACTTCTTCCATTCTGTTCTCATGCTAACAATGAAGAAATGACTGTGATGGCCCACCCTTCCGTCTCCTTGGCTGTACTTTCTTTTATTTGGGCCATAGATAAAGATCGTGAGTAACTGAATAGAAATTTTTTTTAAAGGTAAACTACTAATGAACCACCTAAAAAGTGAGTTAGTGAAGTGCTGAATAGAAAAACAACCCATTCATAAGGCCAATTTATTTTGGCCTCACCAGCAACTTTACCTCAAATCCCATGGCTTAATCTCACTCACTTTGCCTTCATGGATATAGTGGGCCCTGATGAACATACCATCTTAAAATTCCATCCTTCATTAACCATTATATGCTCCAGGATTTAACCACCTCTCCATCTGTATATCTTTATTGATGTCTCTCTCCTTATATTCAGGTAAATGATGATATAAGACTGTTCGCAGACTCTTTTCCAATTTTGCCAGTAGATTCTCCATTGGCAATTTCGTTCACTTCCTGGCAGTTCAGAAATGAGGTGCCTGCCAGACCCCTGTTTTCAGTTGTGCCTGTATGCTTTTCTTTTGGAGTTCTAGGCACTTACTTGCAACCAGCATTCTACATAAATTCTAGAGTTAACAGGGGTCCTGGGGCATTTTAAATCCCAAATCTCATGGTCTCCAAAGCAATCCCTGTGTAGAGGGCATTGAATTAAGTGGCTGAAAACTCCCATTTGTTTGAAGTGCTCTCCAGGGAGTCAGTTACATTACCGCTTGGAAATGTGATCTGGCACGTAGTTGCTGAGCAACAAGGCCTGGAATCAGCTATGGATGAGACAAACTTCCATTAAACTTTATTAACGACTCCTTGGAGTATAGACCATATTTATCATGAGATTGGATTCTAGTTAAAAATGTTAATAACTCTTTAGATTGGGTTGTCTGTATTAACACTATATTCATACTGCAAAATAGTATTTGTTAAGGTATTTATTTATTTATTCATTCATCTATTGTCCTGACCCCAAATATCTGGATATTTTGAATTGCAATTCAGGGTGGGACAGCGGCAGGAAAATATAGGTTAGTAAGGACCAATTTAAATTGGACCATTTGAACTCTATACTATTACAGCTCAAATTAAAGTTCTAAAATAGATTGATTTCTCACAAAAATCTTTCCTACATATAGGCTCAGAAAGTAGAGTTTCTTGTTTTCTTATTTATCTCACGATGTCGTTTGGATGAATAGTTGAGGGTGACAATGGTTTTAGGTTGTGTGTGGTCAATTTTATACACAATAATATTATGTCAGAATTTTGTTGACTTTCCCCACAGTTCCACTACTCATGCTCCATTGTTTCCCCTGAAATTAGTCCTTATTTTTCCATTTAAGTGTGGAAAAAATAAAAAATTTTTGGTTATTGAATTTTATTTCCTAAGATCCATAGGCTCTTTCATTTCTTCAATAATGCTTGGATACGGTCAAAACACCCTGGTTAGCCATTATGTGCTCATAAATTTGCTAAAGCTCAAAGTTATCAAAGAGCAGTATAAGATTTACACAACCGATTAACAATTAAATAAATAAGTACTTCAGAAAAAAAGAAGCAATACTAGTGAGGATTCTTGTTTGCAAACAACAGAAACATACTTTGGTTATCTTAAGCAGAAAAAGACCGTATTTGAAGAAAATTGGAGAGTTCACAGACCTCCCTGAAAAACTTCAGGAGCAGGTGGGAACAGGAACCAAGGGACAAAGATATAGCCAACATCCTGTCCCAGAAACACTACTGATGCTCACCATCAATACTACTTTTGCTTACCACCAGCTGCTGCTGCCATCCTCTCTGCACACTTCCACTGGGATGCTGAACTCTCCAGCCTCCAAAACCTCACACCTCACTGCCCCATTGCGCTCTTAAATTCACTGCAACTTCTACACACGTAATCTCTCATTTACAATGTGCCTTGTGTACCAGTCTCAAGACACAAATCAGGGACAGGTAGCATGAAGGACAACCACTAAGTGATACTACTAAGTACTAGTGACTAGAATAACAAGAGAGGATATATTCTATTCCCACTGGATTCCAGTTGTGTTCAAGGGGTAAATAGATTCTGGGAAATCCAAATATTAAATGTTTTTTAAATTTTTCTATCCATAAAACATGGTGTATTTTTTCACAAAATTTTTTAAATTTAATATACCTAAACGATTATTCCATTTGCAACAAATGGATTAATGAAGTAACTATGGTGTTTTCAAAGCTACTTTGACTTCCACCGTGTTTATGAAGAAATATTTAATCTTTGTTGATGTTAACAGAATTCAAATGTAGCCTTTAGTGTGTAATCAAAACTAATTCCTGAAATCACTCTTCTTTTTGCAATCATGGAAACCATGATAGCTCTTTCAAATAACAGGTTTGATGTTCAATTGCAATGCCATTAGTTACTACATAACACATAATCAGGTAACTACTATGGATGTTTATTATGTTGTCATAACTTCTATTTTTTCTCTCTGTGATTGGATAGCATTCATTTCATGTATTTTATCCCACATCTTTTTCTAACTGTAATATGTAAGAAATTTTGTGCTTTAGAAGAGTAAAAATAATTTTGTGGTCATTATAGCATTGTGTGGCTCTTCCAATGGGTAGAAATTTTAAAGTATTTCTATTAACTGTAGGGAAATTCTTCGTTTTTTGAATCAATAGTAATTTCAATTTGAAATACAATTTATAATATCTAATAATTGATACTCTGCATTGTTTGTGATATAAGGAATGCATTCATAGTTCTATTATTGACTATTTTATGAACAGCAAATGTGTATACCAACAATAAAATAAGGAAGGTAAAAACATATATTATAGGTTAAACTCAAACTGGATATGTATCTGCATTTTAAGCATAAATAATATTTTACAATTTTATGAAAATTTGAGGAGGGGGAGATTTTTTCTTATATAATGGTAAATAAATATATTTATATGTATATGTGCATATGTGTGTATAAAATATATAGTTTATATGCAAGAAATTGTTCTAAGGATTGGATATTATATATGTATATATATAGATACATATTTCCTTTACCTTCATAACTTTTATCTTTATTTCTGTTTCTTGCCTGCTAAAATTACTGATTAAACAGTTACTACATAATCATGAAGTAATATTGTATTTTTTATCCTGAAATAGCTGAAACTGTCATTTGTTTTTAAAATAATTTTAACATTTGTTCAAAGAATTTACATATAGGACAGTGGTATTATCAAGTGTAGCTTGCAATTTACAGCTAAAATTAGCTCTACATATGTACAATGAAATAAAGTGTAAAGCATTATTAGCATGAAAAAAATGCTAATAGAACACTGTCTATCAACCATGGCCAGGGATTACAAAATCTCTCACTTGTTCTAGTTAGCAGAAAAAGTAGGAGGAAAGTATCAGGAGAATATTCTTCCCCTGAAGAGAGAAAACAGCGTGTGTGGCATCATAAGAAATAAATATACATAGCAGTTACCTGATATAACTTTCCCTATCGATCATGGTCCATATCTGAACTTTCTATGTTAATAAGGCAAGTCTATAACTTCATCACTGAGAATATTCATTTAGATACCAAAAAGCACTATATGAAAGACTATCCATTGATTGAGAATACAAATGATCAATTTTGTTTTCACACACACACTGACTAGTCTCTACTTATAGTCTGCCCTTTAGGGAAGGAATAAAAATACACAACAACAATAACAACCACAGCTACAGAAAACATGACTGCTCCTTACTTTGGCCAATTGGTAAAAATCATCCCTTGATGATTTAGTTATGGTAATTTAAGGCTAAAGATTCACAAGTTGAAAGGGAAAGTATGTATTATAGTTGAGGAGTAATTGATCAGATATCCAACCTAAATTCCCAAGAATATATTTCCTAATTTCAGATGTAACTTTTCTGTAAAATGTCATAATTCTATGTTCCATTAACAGTGAAACATACAAACAAAAACATCAATTGAAGTGTAATCCACCTCAGAACTAGAAAAAGTGCCTTTTAAATTTTTATTCATAGGATTCTGTGTGCCCTTAACTTAAATATGTTCTTTGTGTACACAAGTTTTCAGAAAGGTGTTACAAAGAAATGATGTTTTCATCCTATGCTTCATTTTTATTTCTCTCTATTACTGCATACATAATTTCAAAGTCATTAATGAATGCTAATGGCTATAAACTACAAAGGTTTATTATTATGGCTGTCTGCATAACTCATACATAGCTCCTGCAGCACAGAACTGAATTTTACACAAAACTATTTAAAATATTACTTTTAAAGTATAGTAATCACTTTGTAATTTTATTATTTACCCAACTCACTTTAATTAACATACTTTTTTTTTAATATTGACAATTTGCCAGACACTGTTCTAGGCACTGGGGTTGTAATGATACATAGAGTAAAAAATATAGACCACTTCAGTTTTTGGCCCAGTCATGAAAAGTTAGGTTTTAAAAAAATTTATCTGAAAGTAAAAAAATTTTAAATTAAAATGACCTTTTATTGCAGTACCCGAAACAATGCAATCAGTCATTATGCTGTTGATATATTCAACCAGTCGATGCAATTACTCAGTTGATACCTACTCCATTTAGTAGTTGAATCCAAATCATTAAAACACACTGAAGTCTGGAACTATCCTATATCAAAGAACTGATAAAAACTTTTAGATACTAAATTATTCTGATTTTTATCTACTCCAGGCATTTGGCCTAAGTTCATCTTGCATATTGGGTGGTACACCAGTGTCACAAGAATATTTTGAGAACAAAATATTCTAAAACTCTATTTTACAACTAAAGCTCATATGGGTTATGGTACTTGCCAAGGTCACATAGCCAGTAGGTAGCAGAGCTTGGATTTGAACTCAGATTTGCCTATCGTTTACCCTCTGGCTATGGTAATATTGAATACCTTTGTGGTAAATATGCTATAGTTATAATTTTATACAGATGATGAAAGTGAAATTAGTATGCTATAACAAAATTAGTATGCTTGATATACTTTAAAATTTAAATTGTCCATAAAGTTTACATATTCACCCATAATATATAACAAATCTTTCCATCAATTTATCTAGCTGTGGATTTATATTAATATATCCATTTGCCTAGTTATCATTACTTATCCTCACTCCTCACCCCACACCCTGTGCCCAGATGGTATTTCAAAGACAGTCTGTGGCAATAAAACATAATTTTGAAGGAAGTAGATCTAGATCTGAATCCTGGCTCTCTGATCTATTAGCATATCTTTGGCTCGAATCAGGAATATAGGATGTTAAATGAGGTGACACCGCAAATACTTAGCATAGTATGTAGGTAATAATGAAGATTTTTAAAAAAATAAAGTCAAATTCAGTCTTGTGTCATTGTAGCAACACAGAGACTAAGTCAAATGATATGATAAACTAGTTTGGGGTCGAAGACCCAATTTACTTAAAAATTAATCTTTTTTTGTAAGAAAAAAATCTAACTTTTAGCTTCTGATTTTTTAAAAAATTTATTTATTTATTTATCTTTGGTTGCATTGGGTCTTTGTTGCTGTGCACACACTTTCTCTAGTTGCAGTCAGCGGGGGCTACTCTTCGTTGGGGTGCGCAGGCTTCTTGTTGCAGTAGTTTCTCTTGTTGTGGAGCATGGGCTGTAGGTGTGTGGGCTTCAGTAGTTGTGGCACGCAGGCTCAGTAGTTGTGGCTCACGGGCTCTAGAGTGCAGGCTTGGTAGTTGTGGCACACGGGCTTAGTTGCTCCACGGCATGTGGGTTCTTCCTGGACCAGGGCTCAAACCCGTGTCCCCTGCATTGGCAGGTAGATTCTTAACCACTGCACCACCAGGGAAGTCCTTGATTATTTTTACTAGATTTACTGTGGCTGCATCTATAGGGGGCCAATGCCCACAGAAAGGTGGCAAGGCGACAGGAAATTCAATTAAAAGAATGAGATTTAGGAGTTCTTGCTTTCTTTTTTCTTTTTCTTTAACATCTTTATTGGAGTATAATTGCTTTACAATGGTGTGTTAGTTTCTGCCATATAACAATGTGAATCAGCTATACGTATACATATATCCCCATATCTCCTCCCTCTTGCTTCTCCCTCCCACCCTCCCTATCCCACCCCTCTAGGTGGACACAAAACACTGAGCTGATCTCCCTGTGCTATGTGGCTGCTTCCCACTAGCTACCTATTTTACATTTGGTAGTATATATATGTCCATGCCACTCTCTCACTTCGTCCCAGCTTACCCTTCCCCCACCCCATGTCCTCACGTCCATTCTCTACACCTTTGTCTTTATTCCTGTCCTGCCCCTAGGTTCCTCAGAACCATTTTTTTCTCTTTTAGATTCCATATATATGTGTTAGTATACAGTATTTGTTTTTCACTTTCTGACTTACTTCACTCTGCATGACAGTCTCTAGGTCCATCCACCTCACTACAAATAACTCAATTTCATTTCTTTTTATGGCTGAGTAATATTCCATTGTATATATGTGCCACATCTTCTTTATCCATTCATCTGTCGATGGACACTTAGGTTGCTTCCATGTCCTGGCTAGTGTAAATACTGCTGCAATAAACATTGTGGTACGTCTCTTTTTGAATTATGGTTTTCTCAGGGTATATGCCCAGGAGTGGGATTGCTGGGTCATACGGTAGTTCTATTTGTAGTTTTTTAAGGAACCTCCACACTGTTCTCCATAGTGGCTGTATCAATTTACATTCCCACCAACAGGGCGAGAGGGTTCCCTTCTCTCCACACCCTCTCCAGCAATTATTGTTTGTAGATTTCTTGATGATGGCCATTCTGACTGGTGTGAGGTGATAGATACCTCATTGTAGTTTTGATTTGCATTTCTCTAATGATTAGTGATGTTGAGCATCCTTTCATGTGTTTGTTGGGAATCTGTATATCTTCTTTGGAGAAATGTCTATTTAGGTCTTCTGCCCATTTTTGGATTGGGTTGTTTGTTTTTTTAATATTGAGCTGCATGACTTGCTTGTATATTTTAGAGATTAATCCTTTGTCCATTGATTCGTTTGCAAATATTTTCTCCCATTCTGAGGGTTGTCTTGTCATCTTGTTTATGGTTTCCTTTGCTGTGCAAAAGCTTTTAAGTTTCATCAGGTCCCATTTGTTTACTTTTGTTTTATTTCCATTTCTCTTGGAGGTGGGTCAAAAAGGATCTTGCTTGCTTTCTTAAAATGATTTTACTGGCCACAATAATGGCAAATTATTTCTCTGTAACTTAGTTACTTTCTCCTTAAACCTTTATTTAGGGAACCTGAAAGAAGTGATGGGCTATCTATTACCATGCATTTGACATTTCAGTATTGGGCCAATATGCATCTCAGTGACACTGCTTATGGTCTTTCTTTGGGAGATGCGATTAAAGCAGAATGTTGCGCTACACTTTAACTGTTTGTTGATATGCAAGTACTGAAACTATTTTGAAATCCAATAAAATTTCAGAATATATCATTTAACAACTTATTTGCTTATATAATTATAATAAACTATTAGTTAAAATGATATTTTGATGAGTCATTTTAGCATTTTTAAAAATCATAGTTTGACTAAGTTTCACAAATTAGGTGCTACTCCAACTTCTATTTCAACTTAATTTACTTGCCCTATTTGTGATGTACTTTTAAACTCCTTATATCACACATAGAAGGATACACCTAGACACACCCACTCAGAGCTTCCATGTCAAACATGAAGTGATATGGATAGTGTAATTCTTTCATTTTTAATTGAAGTACAGTTGATTTATAATATTAGTTTTAGGTATACAACATAGGGATTTGATGTTTCTATAGATTATACTCCATTTAAAGTTATTATAAAATATTGGCTATATTCTCTGTGCTGTATAATATATCCTTGTACATGGTAGTTTATACCTCTTAATCTCCTACCCCTATCCCGTCCCTCTTCCCACCCTTCTCCCCATTGGTAACCACTAGCTTGTTCTACTGTATCTGTGAGTCTGTTTGTTTTGTTATACTTGTTTGATTTGTTTTTTAGATTCCAAATACAAGCGAAAACATACAGTATTTGTCTTTCTCTGACTTATTTCACTAAGTATAATAACTTCCAGTCCATCCATGCTGTTGTAAATGGAAATATTTCATTCTTTTTTTATGACTAATGTTGCATTGTATGTACATATGGTGTGTTTATATATATACATATATGTGTATGTATGTGTGTGTACACACACACACACAACCACATTTTCTTCATCCAGTCATCAATTAGGTTGCTTCCAAATCTTGACTATTATAATTAATGCTGCTATAAACTTTTCCAATTAATGTTTTTGTTTTCTTCAGGTATGTACCAGGAGTAGGACTGCTGGATCATATGGCAGTTCTATTGTCAGTTTTTGGAGGAACATCCATACTGTTTTCTATAGTGGCTGTACTAATTTACATCCCTACCAACAGTCTACTAAGGTTCCCTTTCCTCTACATCCTCACCAACATTTATTATTTGCTGTCTTTTTGATGATAGCCATTCTGACAGGTGTGAGGTGATTTCTCAGTGTAGTTCTGATTTGCAGTTCCCCAATGATAAACATCATTTCATGTGCCAGTGGCCATCTGTATATCTTCCTTGGAAAAATGCCTATTTGGGTCTTCTGCCCACTTTTTCATCAGGTTGTTTGTTTTTTTGATATTGAGTTATATGAGCTCTTTATATATTTTGGATATTAACCCATTATCAGCATATCATTTGCAAAAATCTTCTCGCATTCAGTGGGTTGTGTTTTAGTTTTATGGACCTTTTTTTTTTTTGCTATGCAAAACTTTTAAGTTTGATTAGGTCCCATTTGTTATTTTGCTTTTGTTTCCCTTGCCTGAGGCGACAGAACTGAAAAAATAATGCTAAGACTTATGTCAAAGAGTATACTGCCTATGTTTTCTTCTAGAAGTTTTGTGCTTTCCAGTCATATTTAGGTCTTTAATCTATTTTGAGTTTGTTTTTGTATATGGTGTGAGAAAACGTTATAATTTTATTCTTTTACATGTAGCTGTCCAGTTTTCTCAGCACAACTTACTGAAGAGATTGTATTTTCCCCATTGTATATTTTTGCCTCCTTTGTCTTAGATTAATTGACCATCTGAGTGTTGGTTTATTTCTGGGTTCTCTATTCTGTTCCATTGATCTTTGTGTCTGTTTTTGTGCCAGTACCATACTCTTTTGATTACTATAGCTCTTTAGTATAGTTTGAAGTCAGGGAGCATGATGTCTCCAGCTCTCTCGAGATTGTTTTGGCTATTCAGAGTC
Source organism: Lagenorhynchus albirostris (assembly GCF_949774975.1). Classification (NCBI taxonomy): domain Eukaryota; kingdom Metazoa; phylum Chordata; class Mammalia; order Artiodactyla; family Delphinidae; genus Lagenorhynchus; species Lagenorhynchus albirostris. Next base: position 108,864,188 of record NC_083116.1, on the reverse strand, counting down.
GGAAAGAAATCTATTTAAATCAAGGAAGCTTGTAAATAATTAGATGGATTTATATAAGATCCCAGTTGCTATCTTTTTCTTCCTGATTCAGTCTTAGAAGACTGTATGTTTCTAGGAATTTATCCATTTCTTCTAGGTTGTCCAATTTGTTAGCACATAACTGTTTGCAGTATTCTCTTATAATTATTTGTATTTCTGTGATATTTGTTATAATTTCTCCTATTTTATTTCCTATTTTGTTTATTTGGGTCCTCTCTTATTTTTTTAAATATTTATTATTTTATTTATTTATTTTCTTTTATCTATTTATTTTGGCTGCATTGCATCTTAGTTGCAGCACATGGGATCTTCATTGAGGCACATGGGATCTTTCATTGCGGGGTGCGGGCTTCTCTCTAGTTGTGGCACACGGGCTTAGTTTCCCCACGGCACGTGAGATCTTAGCTCCTTGACCAGGGATCAAACCCACATTCCCCGCATTGGAAAGCAGATTCTTTACCACTAGACCACCAGGGAAGTCCCCTGGGTCCTCTTTTTTCTTAACGAGTCTGGCTAAATGCTTGTCAATTTTGTTTATCTTAAAAATAAAACAGTTCTTGGTTTCACTGATTTTTTTTTTTGGCCTCTATTTACTTATTTTCTCTGATCTTTATTATTTCCTTCCTTCTGCTGACTGTGGGCTTTGTTTGTTCTTCCTTTTCTAATTCCTTTAGATGGCAGGTTAGGTTGTTTGAGATTTTTTTATTGCTTGAGGTAGGCCTGTATTGCTATAAACTTCCCTCTTCAAACTGCTTTTGCTGTGTTCCATAGTATTTGAAAAGTTGTGTTTTTATTTTCACTCATCTCAAGGTATTTTCTGATTTCCTCTTTGATTTCTCTACTCACTCACTCATTGTTTTTTTAATAGCATGTTGTTTAGTCTCCATGTATGTGTGTTTTTTCCATTTTTCTTCCTGTAATTGACTTCCAGTTTCATACTGTTGTGGTCAGAATACGTGCTTGATATAATTTCTATCTTAAATTTGTTGAGACTTGTTTTTGTGTCCTAGCATGTGACCTATCCTGAAGAAAGTTCCATGTGCACTTGCAAGCATGTGTATTATGCTGTTTTTGGATGGAATGTCCTATAGATATCTATTAAGTACAACAGGTCTAATGTGTCATTTAAGACCATTGTTTCCTTACTGATTTCATGTCTGGATGATCTGTCCATTGATATAAGTGGGGTGTTAAAGTCCCCTAATATTATTGTATTATTGTCAATTTCTCCCTTTATGTCTGTTAATATTTGCTTTATATATTTAAGTATTCCTATAATAAGTGTGTTTATATTAATGAATGCTATATCATCTGCTTGTATTGGTGCTTTTATCACTATATAATGCCCTTATTTGTCTTTTATTACAGACTTTGTTTTAAAGTCTACTTTGTCTGATACGAGTATTGCTATATCAGCTTTCTGTTTCCACTTACATGGAATATCTTTTTCCATCCCCTCACTTTAAGTCTGGCTATGTCTTTAGTTCTGAAGTGAGTCTCCTGTATGAAGCATAGAGATGAGTCTTGCTTTTTATCCAGTCACCCACAGTAGGCCATTGTAATTTTTAATTTACAGACTACTGAGGATTTTAATATGCACAGGCATTGCTCAATTCTAGTTAGTATGCCATGCCAAACTTAGTTTCTTGATATTCTTTAAAATTATACAAATTTTAAATAAAATGTAGTTATTCATACTCAAAAAATGCTAGCTCTATCTATCGATATTTAGTATATATTCACCTATCATTATTTATCCATACCCCTAATCCCTGGGCTCAGTGGGTTGCTCTTTAAAACTACAAATGTTAGTTACCCTGAGCTTGAATATTCAAAGTTAATTTTACTAGAAACTTCCTCCTTTTTTTTCCCCTGTCTTCTCAATCTGTTCCCCTCAGGTCCTCATTTCCATTACTCTTGGTTGCCAACTACTCCTCTACTATTTGATTAGGAACTGATCAAGTACTGTCAGCTTTTTAATCTCCTTCCACAATTGCTTACCACTACCTTCTATTTGCCCCAAGGTTACTTAGGGCCTTATAGGCACTTTCATATTCCTTTCCCTGTAATCTACATCCTAACTTTCTCTATTGCTATTAAGCTCAGATTTCTTAACATGTAATATTAGAAAACTGTCATTGTTCTACATAGCTACCAGCTAAACTATGGAGAATCACACTTTTACAGCACAGCGGGCTAGTAATGAAAACCATTTGCAATGACTTTTTAAATGTTTCCCAAAATCATGCTCTTTTATTTGGATAAATCATTTTGGTTACATAAGTGGCTCAGAAATGTGACATTATTTAGTTGCAGAGGGATTTATTTTTTAACAGTGCAGCAATTACATCCTAAAATAACTATTATTCAATCCATTCTGCCAGTCTTGGGAGACTAAGCAGATGTCAGATATTCTAAAATATCTGACTTTAGGTGAGTTTGGGATGTTACTGTGAAAGAGGCATTTTGAGATCTGTTATATCAGAGGATGCCAGTAAGCTATGCACTTACATAATGATGGCAACAGCTCCCAGAGGGGCATTTGAAGCATAATTGTCGGGTCTTAGAATAATACTATTTTAGAGCTAGATGAGGAAATTTAGAACTCATATCTCTATTCATTTTTTAATAGGTGAGGAAATGAAGTGATCCAAATAATTAGAGGACTACCTGAGATCATGCATCTAATTAAAGGTACACCATAGGAAGATCTCCGGACTTTAAATTATCATTCCACTAAATTGGCTTTACTACACATCTTCCCACTCTTGTTCCACATTTACTGCTGTTAAGAGAGATAGAGAAGCTTTACAGCATATTTCAGTAGAAAATGCGTGGATTTTTGCATCAGGACAATCTGAATTTGAAACTTTCCTAAGCCAAAATCTTCACTGTGTACATGGTATCCTCCAGAGTGAGTGGAATCATTCTCTACCTTTTTTCTTACATCATCATACCCACCCCCTTCCATTGTACTGGATCATTCTCATCAGCATTTAAACATGCTGTCATTTCTGTCATCCAAAAAGAAATCATGTTTTACTCCATATCTCTCTCCAGATACTTCCCAATTTCTTATACTCCATTTATGAGAAAACTGTAAAAAGCTGCACAGAAGTTTTGAGATACTATCCACATCCAATAATTTTCTTCCCATTCTCCTTTGAACTTGCTTCAGACAGGCTCTCTATCCATCATTCCAACAACACAGCTCTTGTCAAGGTCACCATATCAGTCAACTCTATAACAAGCACATAATCTCTCTGGCATCCGTCCATCAAAAGCAATTGCCTAGGAGTTAGTTGATAGAGACATGTGGTAGGCTGGACAGCTCTAAGCTGCAGATTAGGTATGGGTCTGTCTCATGGGTAACTCTTCCTCCTTGGACCAACAGGCTAACTAGACCACGTCCTTCTCATGGTGATACAGAAGGGCAAGACAAATGGAAATACACGTATCTCTTAAGGAACTAGCACACCAGAACTCTTTTCTGTGTTTCTTTAGCCAAAACAGATAACGTGGCTGAGTACAAGGTCAGGGACAGGAATACACTTTGCCTCTAGTAGGACGAACTAAAAAGCCACAAGGAAAAGAACATGGGGAAAGACAGAGGTGAAGAACTGGAGACAAAATATTAATGTTACTATACCACTGTCACTAATGAGCCCCACAGTACTAAATCAAATAGTCAAATCTAAATGTTCACCTGTTTTGTATATTCAGTACCATGTGACATAGTTGATCACTACTTCACACTGAAACTGTTTTTCCCTTCACTTTTAACTCACCCCATATTCCTAGTTTTTCCTGCTTCCTTCTCACTGGCTTTTCCTTCTATACTTTGTTGGTTCTTCCTCATCGTTTTTTACACTGGATACCCCAGGAATCAATCTTGAGACATTTTCTATTTGCTCTCTACACTTATTCTCTTGTTGATCTTACTCATGGTCATGGCTTAAAAACCATCTATGATACTTAACATTACTGAATTGCATACTTTATATGGTTAAGATGGTACATTTTACGTTGTATATTTTTACCACAATTATTGATCAAAATAAAAACAAAATAAAAACCCATCTATAGACTGATAAATCATAAATTTATATCTTCACCTTGTATGTCTCCCATTAAAGCATGTCTCCCCTTAAAGTTCAATGTCATTTATCCAAATATATCCAAATATCTAATAAAATATAAAAACTAAAGCCCAACTACTGTTCTCCCACCAACACAAATATGCCCCTCCAGGTACTTCTCCCACCTCCATAACTGGCAACTGCATACTTCTAGTTGCTCAGGATCAAAACCTTTCTGGTTATCCTTAACTCTACTTTTTCTCCTATACCCCACATCCAATCTATCAGCAAGTCTTGGTTCTACCTTCAGTATATCCAAGACCTGAGCACAACTCTCCACATCCACTGTGGTGCCTGCTTTTTCCAAGTCACCATCATTTCTGTCCTGATTCATTATAATAGCCTCCTAATGGATGTCCATTACACCACCCTCCTCCACATCCAGTATATTCTCAACATAGCAGCCAAAATAATCCTTATAAAGCAAAAGCTGGATTAGACCACTCATCTCATTGTAATTCTCCAGTGGTTTCCCAACCTCACTCCAAATAAATTCCAAGTTCTTACAAAGGCCTCCAAAACCCATCCACAATCTGGTCTCATTACCTCTCTGATCTCATCTCCCACGACTCTTAACCTCACTTTTTATATCACAGGAAAAAAAAGCCAAACAAAAATCGATGCTCTAACAGGTTTTGAATTACCACTGTGAGAACAGGGCCACCTTATACATTTGTGCAGGTTGCACATTACACAAAGATAGCATGTAAAAAGTGTTGTAATCTATGTGAATGTTTCTACTGAAGCTGTGCAGTTCCCAACCTGCATGGTCTTAGACCCTTGTCACTGGGGAGACAGAAATCAGTAGGAAAATCAGGAACATATAAAGTACGTAACACAGTGATGAGTGTTAAGGGGGAAAACAAAGAAGAGACTTGGGGTGGGCAACCCAAGTCTGAATAGGATGAAGCTGTAAGATCTTCACAAACAGGATGATCTTTAAATAAATAACTGGAGGGAGTGAGAGAGTAAGTCCTATGGATAACTGGGAAATTGTAGTTTGGCAAAGAAACAGCATATGAGAGGAACAACATTTGAGATGAAAACACATTTGGCACATTCTAAGAAGAGGGAAGCCAGTGTGGCTAGAGAAGAGAGCTAAGTGGATAGTTTCAAAAACTGAGGTCACAGACATAAAGGGAGCCATGATTGTATAGGGTCCTGAAAGGTCTTTGGCTTTTACTCTGCGTGAGAACGTAGCTATCAGAGGTTATGAACAAACCCAACTTCAGCTTTAAAAGATAACTCTGACTGGAAAAAAAAAAAAGATACTTCTGGCTGCTTTGTTGAAAGTGACTGCAGGGAAGAATCAGGGTGGAAGCAAAGAGACCACTGAAGACATAGATGATTGGAGGTTGGGTGACTAGAGTGACAGCACTGGAGATGGGGTGAAATTTTACTGGGTTACTATTGTAAATTGGATCTGTTTTTGTTTATATTTTATCATCACTTATTGGTCATATACATAATGGAATAGATGTGTGTGTGTGTGTGTGTGTGTGTGTGTGTGTGTGTGTATCTGGAGCAGAGTGTACAATGGTGGTTGCCAGGGACTGAAGCGTAGGGTAAATGGGCAAATATTGGTCAAAGGATACAAATTTTCAGTTATGCAGGATTAATAAATTCTGGAGATCTAATGTACAGTGTAGTGACTATAGTTAATAATACTGCATTATATATTTGAATTTCCTAAGAGAGTAGATCTTGAGTGTTCTCACCATACACACACACACACACACACAGATAAATATGTAAGGTGATGGAAATGAGCTTGATTGTGGTAATCATTTCACAATGTATACATATATCAAAACATCACATTGTATACTTTATACATATTTGTCAATTATACCTCAATAAATCTGGGAAAATACAAAGTAAATTAAAAATAATATTGTGTGACAGACATGTGTGTTGCCACTTTTGTTAGCTAATTAGAACTCCTCCATTTTGATACACGATGGGATTCACAGTAGATATTGATCATATAAACCAAAGTATCACAGGCATATTTAATCTTACAAAATGTATTGTGGGTCCAAATACTAGAGTAAAATGCAGTTCCAACCTTCAACTGGGAAGTTTACCAATTTAGTAGTAGAGTCTCAGCTTATGAATATGATATTCAAATATCTTATTTAGCATATAATTTACTTAGGCCACAAATTACTATTTCATGTTTAAAATATTATTTGGTTTTTACAGCATATACTTTTTTTTTCTACACTAGCAAATAACATATAAAGTCAGAGGCCCTTCTATCTTGGAGGAATTTAATGATGATTTTGAATGCATATGATTGGAGGAGAAAAGAATGAATATGCTATGAGTATTCCTAGAAGTCAGGAAATCCCTTCATACCTGGTTAACAGTGGAGAAAGGCAACTATTAAGTGTTTTATGGGAGACTACATCATTTTAATTCTTATAAATATATACTTCTTCATGGCAAGGAAAGTTCTGATAAATATACTGGGTAAGAAAAGAGCAATCAGACAATGTGGGGAAGACACCAATGTGGAGATGGAAGAGAAAATAAATTATTATTAGTTCAACACCTACTTTGTACTAGATAGTTACTGTGCTTCTCTATTTACCCAAGACCCACCAACTTTTAGTGCTGACTCTATTCAAGAATAGCTGGAGTGAGGAGATAGAATAATATCCAAGGTCAGGAATAGTGAAAATATTTTGTGATACTCTTACTGTGATATTAAGAAAGATGATGATTTATAAAAGGAAGTTCAAAAGCTATGTATTTCTACTCTAGCTAAACTTCATGGGGAGATTTGATAAATTGATATCAGTAAAATTAGAGAATGCCTGGGAAGAGATAACGTATAGCCAATTTTAGACAGAGCTACAACTGTGTATAAATTATGCAGTTTTCTAGGCACAGAATGACTTTTCTGTGCATTTTTGGCATAGAATATTATGAGGTTCAAATTGAGTTTTCCTTAATATTTATATTATTGCTGCCATATCCAAAAAAATCCATCAATGTTAATAACTGATGATTCCACTCATGTAGAAAATAAGGAAAAGAAAAAAACAATTACCAGGAACAGAAAGTGTTTTTGTACTTTTTTCTTCCTTTTCCTATGGGTAGGAATCAACAGTCAATGAGCCACAAATTTCTATTTCAAAGTTGTTCATTTATTCATTCACAAACTCTGTGTCATGGAACAAGTTGGAACAAAATCCATGCAAAAGATATAAATGGCCCTTTCTCTCTTAGACTTCTAGAATAACCAAATTAAATTGGTAATTACAATGGAATCATTACTGCTATCTAAAAACTGGTGATTTTTCTGCGATAATGAAGAATGCACACCTAATTTAAAAGTAGGAAGTCAGAGAAAACCCTCAAGAGAGACACAAGATTCTTCCCTGTGTCAACAAATACCCTGGGATACTATTCCAAGAGTCTTAACATGGTTGTAGAAAAACTGTAATCCATCTCTAACTAAAATGAGCATTTCTTTAACTTTTCAAGGTAGCTGTTATATATCACCTTGATTGTGGTGATGGTTTCTCGGCTGTATGAATATGTCCAATCTTCTCAAACTATATACATTAAATATGTGCAGTTTTTTGTATATCAATTATACTTCAATAAAGCTGTTAAAATTAGCATTTCCTTAAATTATGAATGTAGACATACATCACGGCAGTATTAGCAGTGTCAGGGACATTAGTACCAGTCACTTAAAATCACGATAGTTAATAAATTTGCCTCTATATCTTATTTGATAAGTTAATAAAAGACATATAATTATGTAACATAATTTTGAAAATTATATTTCAATATCACCAGCTTATTTGTAATCCTATGTCTCTTACTTTATGTATGCAAGAACATTATTCTTGAGAAGGGGTCCATAGGCTTCACCAGACTATCGAAGATATCCTTGCATGAAAAAGCCTAAGAATCTCTGTATGACACCAGACAATTTCATAAGCAAATGTGGACGCAGACAGAAAAAGTGATCTAGGAAGAGACAGCATTGTATTAAAAACAAACAGAAAAACCAAATACGTGGCCTAGAGAAGAGAGAACATCATCCAACTGAAGAAGAGAGAATAATTCAGGAAAGTCTGTAAGTTTCGACTGGGTGAGTAGATGTAATGATGGCTGGTAAGAGATACAACAGGCAAGATAAACAGGGGCAAGACCATTTTGAATGATCTTGTAAGAAATGCTGAAATAATGATAAATCATTGACCATTCATAAGCAGAGGAGAAATGTGCCCAGGCTTACATTAACTATATCCCGTGCTTATTTCTCACTTCATTAAAATTATAAAAAAGGAAGCCATAAGTGTTATTTACTGGGTTTCTTAAATCCCAATGTCTGGTTGTAAAAGAGTTGAGAGAGTTAGGGAATTATCAGACAAAAAATGTTGTAGGAGACACATTTATTGTTATTATTTTTAAAAATGAAAAGAATCAAATATATCTGTAAACTGGGAGAAGATTGCCCCAGTGAGGAAATGACTGAAAACAGATCAGAGAGATGGAGTAACCATCTCCACTGGATGTGGGAGCAGTTAAGCTCATGAACACAGATGGAGAAAGTGGTAGAAATCTTGAAGGGCTCTTAGCATTAGCAGAACCACTTACAACTATGGTCCTTGAATCTGGACACATAGCTTAATTCAGATGCAACAATGGCCAATCTGGAGAACTTGATCACCCAAGTAAGTGTGATTTATCATTATGATAAGGATACTGGGGTTCACTTCTCCTCTGCCCCTTTCAACTTATGTCACTACTTCTTTTCTAGTTCATGAAATAATTTTCTACAAAAATTATGCCAGATAAGAATAAACTGATTTATCTTGAACAGAGGTCTAATATTCTTTGTTAAAAACTGGATTGGCAAAAATGAGCAGAAGACCTAAACAGACATTTCTCCAAAGAAGACATACAGATGGCCAATAGGCACATGAAAAGATGCTCAACTTCGCTAATTATTAGAGAAATGAAAATCAAAACTACAATGAGGTACCATCTCATACCAGTCAGAATGGCCATCATTAAAAAGTCTACAAACAATAAATGGTGGAGAGGGTGTGGAGAACAGGAAACCCTCCTACACTGTTGGTGGGAATTTAAGTTGGTGCAGCCACTGTGGAAAATAGTATGGAGGTTCCTCAGAAAACTAAAAATAGAATTACCATATGATCCAGCAGTCCCACTCCTGGGCATATATCCAGGGAAAACGATAATTCAAAAGATACATGCACCCCTATGTTCACAGCAGCACTATTCACAATAGCCAAGACATGGAAGCAACCTAGATGTCCATCAACAGATGAATGAATAAAGAAGATGTGGTATGTATATACAATGGAATACTACTCAGCCATAAAAAAGAACGAAATAATGCCATTTGCAGCAACATGGATGCAACTAGAGATTATCATACTAAGTGAAGTAAGTCAAAAAGAGAAGGACAAATACCATATGATATCACTTATATGTGGAATCTAAAATATGACACAAATGAATCTATCTATGAAACAGAAACAGAATCACAGACATAGAGAACAGACTGGTGGGTGCCAAGGGGGAGGGGGTTGGGGGAGGGATGGAGTGGGAGGTTGGGGTTAGCAGATGTAGGCTTTTATATATAGAATGGATAAACAGCAAGGTCCTACTGTATAGCACAGAGAACTATATTCAATATCCTATGATGAATCATAATGGAAAAGAACATTAAAAAAAGAATGTATATATATGTATAACTGAATCACTTTGCTGTACAGCGGTAGTTACCACGGTATTATGGATCAACTATATTTCAATAAAAATAAATAAATAAATAAAATGCAAACACACACACACAAACTGGATTGGACAAGTAAGAATGGAACTCTTAAAAGGCTTAGAGCATGTACTCTTAATATGATGAATTCTGTGTATGATCCAAACATACTCTGAAATTTCTTGTAAAATGTGCATGTGTATTTTTCAAAACAAAGATTTTATAATGCACTGGATGTTGAACGATATCTGTGATATTTAAGAATGTTAGAACCACCAGAACCTGAAACAAGCTTTTGGCATGTGGTCTAGCCATACCCTTTAAACCATACTATACTTCTTAGTTCTACAGAGTCAGGCAGAAGGCACTTTTGGCCCTCATGTAGATCATCAAAAAGTCTCTTTCCCATCCCTCAAAATTAAATCATCCTCTCCCTTCAAATACCCTAGACAGAACACATATTTATTCCTGAATTCAGAGGTTATAATCCCAAATTTCATATGTTCAGAACTGGAGAGAAATGAATAAAACACCATTAGACACTATTTCTGCCCATGTGGAGACACTTTGTTCCACCTCCATGTCTGCTCTTTTCTATGTTCCTCTCTTTTACTTTTAGTGTATCTGTTTGATACCTACTTTCTTACATCAGTAAGAATTTGGGATATGGGTAAGGGAAGAATGTGTGAAATCAATTAACATTATAAACACCTACTATTTTTCTTCCCTGGCTACCACAGCTAGATATTACTTAGGTATCACATCTACAACCTCTTATCCACCTCAATTAATGATCCAAGTCTTAATTGGGCAGAAATTATTTTGTTCAACATAATCTTATAATTTGGTGGAATATGTAATAAGTCTGATGACTCAACCAAACAATTTGTCCCTACTTCGTCTTTGCAAGTTTTTGCTGAAGACTAGAATCAGGATCTGACAAAGCGGTTTCTAATCCATGACTTCCACTTAGTCCTGTGGGACTTCCTAACTCCAAGCACTGAAAGTCTATTCCCTAAGCCTGAGTGTTAACCTGCATGCTTTTCTTCAGTGTTCCATCAGTGTCTCTGTTCCCAAGTCACCATAACCATGTGAAGCAAGGTGTTATTTACTATTATTTATTCTACTTAAATTCTGGGATAGTCCTGAACATAAACTGGCATGAATGAAGAAAAAAAATCATCAGATATTAAATTCGGAAAACAATGAATATATCCAGTCCTGTGCTGGGAAATGTTTAACAATAGGCTCTAAAAACACAAGAAAAGCTCTGATCTGTAGCATACTCGTTCCATGGCTGATATCAAGTTATTAAGTGGGATCCTTGAACATGAATTGGGAAGAGATGTACAAAACCAGCTCTCTTGAGCTGCTACGGGCTGGCTCCAACGCACCACTGGATGCCTTATATACGTCAGGCAAAACAGAACAAACCAGCAATAAAATTGTAAAAAATTTCCATTTATCTTGATAGCCTTCCCATCACCCCTTTTTCAATATACCTTTCTAAAATGTCAAAAACCCAGGTCCTGTCTTGGAGATTTTATATATATGTATGTGGAAACATATTTATATATATACATCTATATATATATAAAGTTAAGAAAGGTACATATTTTATAAAATTACATGGAAATAAATATATTTCCTTGTTATAGAATTATATTAAACTACATTTTACCAAAGTTTACTTTCTATCAAGTTGCTATATATATAATTGTAATTAAAAATATTTTATCAGAAAACGCAAAAAAAAACTATGAATAAATTGAGAGAAGAAAGTTTAACAATATCGCTAAAATTTAATGAAATGGAAAGTAAAAAGAATGTCTTTCAAAGACATTCACCATTTTTTATTTGACTTTTAGGGTAATATCATTATATGAAGGGAAATATGGGACAGTTGCAAACTTGAAGAATATCACATATTCAAATTATTATTAGGGTTGTGAGGTTTTTAAAAAATTCTCTTTACCTTGTTTCCTTTCAGAGTTAAAATCATATAAATTAATCAAATTAATATTTCAAAAACAAGAAAAGGAATATTTTTGAATGCAGCAACAAAGAGGAACTAGCATGATGGCAAATTCTGAATTTTAGGAAAAGTTTGACCCTAGACCTGTATTCCAGGATACATTTTTAAAAAAATTATTTATACCCTGATAAAAATAACAGTGTGTACACTGTTTAAGCCATTTTACAATGGCTTAAAAAGAAAAATTATATTGTTTATATACATATAAAGTATATCTGTCATCAGATACATTAATAATAGAATAATATTAGAATCACTGGAGTAACAGATAACATTATGTTTCTAGGAAATGTCAACAGTATAAGGTGTATTTGAACCTTTTTACTTCCTAGACCTCACTTTTCAACTGAGAAAATGAAGGTTTCTAAGTGTTAAGTAACTTACACACGGTCTCCAGGACTCCACAAACTCTCAGTGGAACAACAATTTCAAGTTCTTCATTTCTGGTAAGATGGAAAAGCATTTGCCAGCCAGTGGTATTTTGGCAAATGTTTTTCAAGTACCTGGTATTGTACATACTGTAATGTATAAACATATTAAGATAAATTTTAATTTGTGGGTTTTATTTATTCTAGAGATGATAAGAAGAAACATTAATCAACTTGTTAATATATGAACTTACATGTCAAGATATATTATTCAACCCTTAACTTATTTCTGATGTGCTCTATAAAATATAGTGAAATATATATAAATATAGAGAAATATATTCATTAATATATAAATATAGTGAAAATATATCTTTCCTAAGTAAAGTATAGTGAAAATGTATTTTTTTCCTTTTTGTAGATAACATGGATAACATACCTCCTTTGGTGCTCCCAAAGCTGACATCATGTTGATAGAAACTATATCATATATACACACACACACATACACACACACATTTTTACATTTATCACTGTCAAAGTGTGCTTTGCTGACACATCTATGAGTATTAATGTACTTGTAGAAATATTCGTAAAATAGACACAATATGTGTTTTTGCCTTGAAAAGGAAGTAACTTGATTCATCTAGACATTTCAACTTTAATAAAGAGAGAAAAGTTAAATTATACTTTATGAGAAGGAATCATAGTGACATTATCCAAGAATTACGCTTGTCTTATTTGTTGGCATACTACTTTGTGGTAAAGCATAAATTAAGTGACTAACTAAATAGGTCAGAGCTAGCTGCTTTTGATATTATTCTGCTAACAATAGCAATGATTTCAATATATGAGAAACATCACTGACATTGTCCCCATTAATTCCTCAAGGGTAGTGGGGAATGCATATTATGAACACAATTATGTACTATATCACTAACTCTTCAGGAAATGAGATATATTCCTTACCATTGATTTTGGAATTGTAAGCTACCTCTCAGTTTCAAGGCATCTACATTTTAACTTGAGGATAAAGAAAAAGCATGGATTTTTAAATTCCATATAATAATGTACACAATAATATGAGCCATTTGAAAGCAATTTTAATTAACATAGTTTTAGCATTTTTTCAAAGTTTTTAATTCTGTTTTGTTTTACTTATTTATTTATCCTCCAGAGAGGAGATAACTAGTTATAAGCCACATGATTTTGCTGTATAGTCCTTAACTGGGGATGTTGTGTATAGCATGCAAGCCTCAGAATTGTACTATTTCTGTTAGACTATTGAACAGTGATATGTATATTGATTTGTACTTTGGAGTGAGATTCCAAATAATTAGGAAAATGACAATGATTGTGGCACTACAATAATAATTTTTAATTTGGAAAATAATTTAAAAGAATTCCCAGGCTCATAAACATAGTTGACGCACACACACTCATGCACATGCGCGCGCGCACACACGCGCACACACACACACACACACACACACACACGCACAAGGCCAAGTCATTCTCTTTTTTAAATAATGAAGACATGTTTAATTTTGGTTAGAGCTAATTAAAATAGGTTTCAGGAAGAGCCCTTCCCCAAATTTCATTACATGGTTTAATAAGTTAAGACACAATACAATTTCAAAGCAGTGATGAGAGAGGAAGACCTGTTTCTAGTTTTGCCTTACTTTATTATTCTTGAAATCTCTAGATCTGTGCTGCCATTATTGTAGCCATTAGCCACATGTGGCTATCAGGCTTTGGAAAGATTCCTAGATCAAATTGAGATGTGTGCAGTAAGTGTAAAATATATACTAGATTTCAAAGACTTAGCATGAATAAAAGAATGTAAAATATTTCATTAATATTGTATATAGATTTATGATGAAATAATATATTGGCTATGTTGGGCTAAGTGAATATATGATGATTAATTTCACTTTTGTGGCAGAAACACATCAATGATTATAACAACATGTGAAAACAATGATGAGATATGCTTGGAAAAAACGGAAACTCTCCACTAGAAATTATCTACGTGCCATAACAATGAGACTGTTTCCGCTTACAGTTCATCCTCTACCCAAGATCATAGAGGAAAGACTCCTCCTAATTGTCTTATTACTTCAGTCAACCTGAAATTCACATTCAGTTTTACATCCTTCCAACACAACAACCCTACTCTCAATGTCCCTCACTCCTACTATCACGTTCTTCCCTTAGTTTCCAGGACATCACAATTTCTTCATTTTTCTCTTATCTCACTGACCGCAACTTAAAGTCTCCTTTTCTGACTCCTATTAACCTTACACTGTTAACACAGATGTACTCTAGGTGTCTGTTTCCAATCCTCTTCTCTTTTCCATATACACTCCCTTGTTGATCTCCTCTAGTCAAATGGCTTCCAAATTCATCTATATGCCCTTGGTTCTCAGATTGTTATCTTCAGCCTGAATTTCCTTTCTGAACTCTAGTAACATATCCAAATGCCAGTTTGTTATCTCCACTTGGATATCTAATAGATACCTCAAAACTTACATACCCCTAACTGAAAAATTCTATATCCCACATACCTCCAACTTTCTTCACTCGCAGTTTTCCCCTTTGCTCGTGTCAGCTGCATCCTTTTACCTACTCAAACCACTAATCTTTGGGTCAGCCTCTACTCTATGTCTCTCACGACTCCCATACAATTAGTCAGAAAATTCTGTCGCTCTACCTCCAAAATATATAGTATCCACCATTTCTCATCATTCCCATTGGTATTATTTCATTCCAAGCTACCATCATCTGTTGCCTGGATGACTGAAGGAGCTTCCTAACCTGTCTCCCTGCTTCCACCCTTGCTCTCCTCCAGTCTAATTACATTGCAAAAGCTGGAATAATCCATTACAAGTAAGTCAGATCAAATAATTAATTTTCCCCAAAGCCCTCAACTACCCATTTCACACAGTGTTCAAGTCAAAATCCTTAGCACGACCCAAAAAGACCCTTCATGATCTGGATACCCTCTCCCATGTTGCTCCTCTGACTTTATCTTCATTTCCTACTGTTCTCACTTAACTCAACACTCTAAGGCTAGGTACACCTGTGCAAATTCCTTGAAGTTCTGTGTTAAAATTTAAAAACTTTCCTCTCTTCTATTTCCCTCTTTGAAGGAAAAATCCTAGTTCTTAAACTGGCATTTAGAGATCTCAGTTTCATCATTTCAGCCTTATCTTCTTAAAATCTCCAGACCTATCTATCCATTGTCTCCAAAACACATCATGGTCTTCCCCACTCCTGTCCTAATACTCATGCTGTTCTCCCACTTCCTGTGCATCACTCTCTGTTTGCTGCAGTCTAGCCCTTTGTCAATGTTCAGGTGAACACGTGTCTCTTATCTCAGGATTTTTCTCATCAGCAAAGCACATGCCATTCTCACTTGTCCAAAGTCCAGTAATTATTAATATCTCTACTTATCATCAACTATGAATTATACTGCTTTTACTATTTGCTTCTTGCCTTGATATCTAGATTATAAATTCTCAAGAGTAAAGATGTGAACTACTCTAAAATCCCTAAAGTAATAAGCATTTTATATTGACTTACTCATTAAAGAGTTTCACGTTATATTTTTCATTGACTAATTAGCTTAGCTCTTGACACTCCATATCTTCAGAAATACTTTCCCATACAATAAAGCATATGTAATAAAACATACTACATTTTTTCTTTTATTTTTATGATCAAACTTGGAGCATGATTAAGAAAGGTGAACCAGAAGACTTTACATTCATATTGCAAATAGAAGGATTTATACTAAAATTAAACAAAAATAGTTAAGGCATTTTGATGGCTTGAAAAACTCTCATAATAATAGTTAAAATTTCAGAGATTTTATATATCATAAGCACTTTACATCCTTATTTTTGTTCAATCCTCATAACACATGCTTATTTATACCTGTTTTGGAAACGATGAAACTGCATCTTAGGCACAGTAAATAACTTGTGCAAGGTAAAAAGGTCACAAGTGATATAGGAGGGAATTAAATCAAGGCTGTCTTATTCACACAGTCACACGTAAACACATTCAGAGTGAAGACTCATTAAAATATATGACATCCAAATCTGACTTTACAGATGTAGAAACTGACTCATAGGTTAAATGTCTTGACAAGGTCATACAGGTACTAAATGAACAACTAAGATGAGACTAGGAAGCTAGTAGCTCCAAGCATGCTCTATTTCAGTAGGCAGATACCAGTCTTTGAGTTAATGCCTGAAGGCTAGTTGTATTTGCTATAGGAAGCTTAAATAATATATTTGTATTTGCAAAATTCTTCAATGTTCACTAGTAAACCAACTCCACAGATGTAGGTAAATATACTAGTATCTAGTATACTAGATAACTCTTTTTTTAAGTGAGCAAAGAATCAAGGTGAGTTAAAATTTATATATATATATACACACACACACACACACACACACACACACACACACATACATACATAGAGACAGAGACAGATGTACTTCCTTTGTTACGGAAGAGGAGACTGCACCATTCTAGGTACTTTCCATTGCAGATCTACCAAAGAGTGTGTCTTCACTTTTTTCACTAACTCAGATGTTCTCTTCTTTTCCCCTAATGCCTACATTAGAAATTCATTTGACATTTGCAGGTATTCATAAGGGAATTCTAGTTACTTCCTACACATACCTGTTCTGATATAGCCAAAAACCATTTGGTGACATTATCAACTCATTAAAGTGAGAGATGTGACAGAAAGAGCACATTTCACATGGAATAAATATAAAAGTGTCAACCATTTGAATGGAAAAAAAAATCCATCTGGCTGATTTCTCTTTGAAAAATGAGCTGTGTATTAAACTCCTTCCTTAATACGTGACAGTCAATTAATCTCAAAATGGGGAGTAGCATATAGTATTCAATTTAATTAAAACCAATATTGATTAAGCATCTACTATATGTAACACATGTGCTAGATTAGAGAAAAATTATTCAGAAGAATAAAAGATAGTCACTTCCTTTAAGGGTGCTTGTCTTCTAAAAGGAAGGGAGTAGTTAACGGGGAATTAGATAAAAATACATGCCAAAGAAATTCAAGAAAATATGAATAGCTTCCGTATTATAGAATGAGAATCAATCATTAGATCATTGAGGAGGAAATGAAAAAGATGCAAAGATGCTTTAGGTGACCCTTAAAGGAACAGACCAAAATATTTGGCATATTATCTACTATTATCATCTGCCTAGAACATACTTTGTTTTGCACATTGTGAAAAAATGAATGTATCATATCTAACATAAAATACTGAGTACTTAATATTACCTATTCCACTGTTGTTGATTACATGCTTATAAAACAGAAACCATTTTATATTTTCTGGTAAAGAATACTATTGATACACATAGCAGCCTACTTGCAAGATATTTGTCAAACCCTGACAATGAATATTTATGAAACTTAACTTCCCCCCAAATATTTCAAGCATTTAGATATCAATCTGACCAATACTGCACCTCTAATGTATCTTCGTTTGTAAGACATCTCTTAATTCTCTTCACCAAAGAATTCTGAAAGAACTGAGGTAGTGATTCCAAACCAGATCATACAGATTACCTGGCTGAAAGATATATCACATAGCTCACTGAAAATTTTCTAATATTGCCCTAGCACATTGGCCAAATATACTTAATGACTCTAGTAAATGGACATTCAAAAATAAACTCATTCCTTCTCATGAATGTATTAACATGATATGCCACAAATGATTATTCTTTTAAAGCAGACAGTACATTTTCAGCAACAATTATTGAAGAGTAGATAACTTTTAAACTAATTTCTACCACCTACCATCATGTTTCATTTGATAATCTGTTCTCTTCAATTCTAAGATTCCCATCTTTTGTGAGTGGAGAACTTTCTTAATGTGTTTTAAAGAAATTCAAAGACTTTGCTATTATACCAACTCCATCTAAAATTTGCAAGTGTGAAGCTACTTCTTCAAATCACAAACAGAAATCCCCCATAATTCCTGGCCATTTGAGGGAGATTCCACAGGAGGAAAGGCACCAAAATTAAGATAAGTTACTTAATGGACCAAAATATGTGTTCAAATTCATCGCAGACACCATATATAGTAGTACAGGAGTTTTCAACAATAGATTAAATCATCTAAACAATTTGTTTATGTTTTCTGTGGGAAAAATATAATATTTTATTAGTATTTCAAGGTTTTTTTTACTCCTTTAAAGAAGCAATTAAAATGATAGTTGTTATGTTTATATTTATGACAGCCCTATATTTTTCAGGAGAATAAAAACTAAGGAAAGATGGGTTTCCAACTTCCTCTAAGAATCGTCAGGATTCTGGTTAGCACTGGCTACTCATATGTTAACCCTAATTTACTGCTTATTTGCCCAGAGTAAAGTTAATTCCATAATAACTGTACTTAAAAAGGGGGGGTATTTTTGACCTAACATCACCATTTCTAAGCCATTAACAATAGATTCACTGTCCTCATGAAAATACAAGTGAGCACTCTAGTGTCACATTAAATGGGAGCAAATCACAGGAATAGTATATTTAATGTTAAACGAGAGAAGTCTACTTAAATATTTTGTCTGTCTTAGTATACTAAAATTTCTTTGAGTAAATAAAAAACAGTATTTAAGATTCCTCTTAGAAAATTACTCCCTATTTTAATATTATTAAACTGACTTTAGGCTGTGATAGAGATATAGGTGATATAGCTCAATAGACTTGACACTGTAAGTGACAGAACTGATGGACTCAAATGGAGGTTGTACTATTGGGGTGGCCAAAAAGTTCGTTCGTGTTTTTCCGTAAGATAGCATGCGAAAACTCGAATGACTTTTTGGCCAACCCATACATTCCCCTGATATTCCTTCTGACTTTGTGACTAAAGATCATAAAAACTGGTAATTTTCAAGATGAGATATAACATTAATATGAAAGCGTTAATCTTAATAAATCCTTGGATAAATTCCTTTGATAAATAGAAGAACACACTGGTCACACTTGGTGGCGCAACTCAGTATAGACATTATTATTTTTTTCTGTATGTAAGATATGGGTGAACAGTGGTAAAGGTGAGAATATAGGCAAGCTACCCTTAGTATAAGTAGCCACCAATTATAAGCAGCTATCCAGCACTTGAAATGTGGATAGTCTGAATTCAGAGGTACTGAGTGTATAATACACACTGGATTTCTCAAAGTATTTAATAATGTAAAATACCTTTCATATATTACATGTATGATAAAATGATAATATTTTAGGTGTATTAGGTTAAAAATACATTATTAAAAGTCACATCATCTCTGTGGTATACACACACACACACAGTGGAATATTACTCAGCCATAAAAAAGAATGAAATAATGCCATTTGCAGCAACATGGATGGACCTAGAGATTATCATAAAAGTGAAGTCAGACAGAGAAGGAGAAATATTTGATATCACTTATATGTGGAATCTTAAAAAATGATACAAATGAAGTTATTTACAAAACAGAAACAGACTCACAGACATAGAAAACAAAGGGGAAAGGGCAGGGAGGGATAAATCAGGAGTTTGGGATTAGCATATACAAACTACTATATATAAAATAAACAACAAGGTCCTACAGTATAACCCAGGGAACTACATTCAATATCTTGTAATAAACTATAATGGAAAAGAATCTGAAAAAGAAACTCTCTCTATATCTATCTCTATATCTATCTATACCTGAATCACTTTGCTGTATACCAGAAACTAACACAATGTTGTAAATCAACTACACTTCAATAAAAAAAAACTTCATCTGTTTCTTTTTTGTTCTTGAATGTGACTACTAGAAAATTGTAAATTGTATATATGGCTCTCATTTGTGACTCTTATTGTATTTCTATTGGGCAGCATTGCCCTACAGCAGGATTTCTTAACCCACAGTAAAGCAACACCGCTGACATTAGGATCTGGTAATTCTTTGATGTGGGAGGCTTTCCTGTGCCTTGTAGAATGTTTCAAAGCATCCCCGGCCTCTACCTGCTAGATGCAAGAGCACTTTCCCCCAAGTTGTAACTACCCAAAAGTCTCCAGACACTGTCAAATACCCTCTGAGGGCAAAATTCCTTCCACTTGAGAACCACTGGTCTGCAGTATCCAAACTACTCTCATATCACTATACCAAGACAAGTTGGCAATACCAAATTTGCAAAAGGAAAAACACAGTTATCAGAACTTCAAATGCACTGCATTTGCTGATTTGATATGCTTAGCATGAGAATTATTTTTCAAAATATTATTTTCTTTTGGAAACATGATGTCATTGTGACTGAGAATGTGTTCATAAAACTGAATTCAAACATGTATTTCCTTAATTTAGATATAAAATAAAGACAGTTCACAAAAAATGAAATTAAAATTTCAATATGTAATATTTGTTTTAAAAAAGATCATCTTGGGCTTCCCTGGTGGTGCAGTGGTTGAGAGTCCGCCTGCCAATGCAGGGGACACAGGTTCGTGCCCCGGTCCGGGAAGATCCCACATGCCACGGAGCGGCTGGGCCCGTGAGCCATGGCCGCTGAGCCTGCGCGTCTGAAGCCTGTGCTCCGCAACAGGAGAGGCCACAACAGTGAGACGCCCGCGTACCACAAAAAAAAAAAAAAAAAAAATCATCTTTTCAAGACATCATGTTATTTTTCATAATGACAAATACATGCTCTAAATGACAATACCAGTTCAACTTTACATAAACAATATATTAATGTGAATATCTTCTTTCTCTGAATTCCCTGGTTACAACTGTGAATCACATCTGAAGAATGATGGTTTTAAATTTTTTCTAATATAAATTAAGGTTTATATTTGACTTCATAATCAGTGTTTTACCAGAAAAGGAGAATAATGAAACTGTACATGTTCAATAAAGCTCAGACTCCTTGTTTACTAATCATCCATGTAGCAATGTAAAAAGCAGCTCAAAATCCTAAAAACATAAGTAATATATGTTGATTATATTGTTAGGCAAAGAAATCTCTAGTATGTTTAGCTCGTCAATAGTCCATAGGGATTTTTATCACAGTTCAGCTGTAAGCTCTTTCAAATAGTTACTATTTCTTTATTGTGTGGTACCACACAAATCAATTACCAACTGAATTAGAGCTTTTATATAATATTAATGACTGTGTTAATACTCAATGTTGTTTTCAACTGTGAAAAAGCAATGGGAGTTCTCATGCCTCATTTGTGTTCCATTTGAAGCAAAGGCAATAACCAAATCTTTTTAGCAAGAAAATAAATTTGCATAATGAAATATAATCATTTTGTATATTTCTCATTTTTATTTTTTTTAAAGTTTTATTTTTATTTATTTATTTCATTTGTTTTATTTGTTATTTTTGGCTGCATTGGGTTTTCGTTGCTGCGTACGGGCTTTCTCTAGTTATGGTGAGTAGGGACTACTCTTCATTGTGGTGCGCAGGCTTCTCATTGTGGTGGCCTCTCTTGTTGCAGAGCACTGGCTCTAGGCGCACAGGCTTTAGTAGTTGTGGCGCATGGGCTTAGTTGCTCCGTGGCATGTGGGATCTTCCCAGGCCAGGGCTCAAACCTGTGTCCCCTGCATTGGCAGGTGGATTCTTAACCACTGCGCCACCAGGGAAGCCCCTCATTTTTATTTTAAATTAAAGAAATGTGCATTTGAATTAACAGTAACTGCTCCCAAGACACAGTAAATTAAAAATGTCAAAGTTTTGTTTTGTTTTTTTTCACTAAGGCTTCATTAAAAAAATGGGGGAAGAGAAGAAAAGGGATGTTCAGATAAAGTGGAATAGCTAAAAGCACAGCTAAGCATTGTGTTCAGTGGGCTTAAATAGCACAATTTTCATTGGGACAACAGAGAATAGAATATAATAGGATAATTTACATTAACATGCTTATTGTCAAGTACATCCTCTCTGAGGATTTTACAACACCTACTCTATCTCTTTTCCTACCACTATTGTCATTTTATACCCTAAGAGCCATGACTAGCTTGTGATCCATTGAGGGACAAGTCTGTTACTTTGGGTCAATGAATAGCCACAAGGTAGCACTGAACCTCTGTGACCCAAGGCTGTGACAGATATGTACAAATAAATCAATAAAATATTCCTCTGGTTAAAACTACTACCTTCCATTTCATAAGACTTATCCATTTCCTATTTCTATTTCCTATTCCCATTTCCATTTCTAACTCAATACAAATATTTAACAGTTATTTGAAGGGTGAGATAATTTCCTTCGTATAGACTGTCAAATCAGTTTTTAGACTAAAAATAAAAAACAAAGAAAAGTGTAGCTAACTGTTCACTGTCTCCCTGATTCTATGCTTTTTGTTACCATGCCAGATAACATTTCCTTTTGCATATTCATTGTGCAATGAGACGCTTCCAAGGGCCCAGAGCATTCTATTATATCTTGGTGAACACATTTTATATATGTTAATGGAAAATTTTGCAGCCATAACCCAATAATGATGAGAATTGTAATAATTCTGCCACTCTGCCAAAGTAATCTCATTTAGGAGAATACTCTTCTGAAAAAACTACTTAAATAATAGACACAAAGTAATATGGGATCCAGAAAGGCAAAAACACAAAGTCCCAGGATAGGAAAGAGTCATTTAGACCCTCTCGTCAGAAATTCCTAAAGCAGCAAGCAACTACAGATAGGCAGAGTTTCTTTCTCTTCTCTTCTCTCATCCTCCTCCCCTCCATTACACCTCCTCCTCCTCCTCTCTGTTTCTCCCCCATACTCTCTCTCTGAAGGAAAATAATAGTCAGCATACCGAACTCCTGAGCAGCTCTGGCCCTAGGCAGAACTGTAAAACTGGAGAGGATTATGCGTCATTTCTACTGACATCTTCAGTTTTTCTGTGCTATCCATCCATCCTAGTACCCAGCATCCCCCTGCTACCCACCGTACCCTGGGCTTAATCCTGCCATCTTACTCACTGTTGTTGAAACTACTGCTACAGCACCTACCAGTTCCTCAGGATCTCTCTCATTTATATTAACTCATAGGAAGATATTATGGAGTCATCCCCACTAGTGGCACATTAATTTTTAGATGCTCTATTAAAGACAATGATTCAAATGAATAAATTTCTAAAGCTGAACTGAAACAAGAAATGATGCAGACTGGGGACAGAAAGGTTGGATCAGATTTCTAATCCAGTTGTTTACCGTGAACACTGTATATACATTTCCTTAATCACATGATGCAGGAAAGTTATCTACTCAAAATTTGATCTCTGAAAGTAAAAGTAGTTAGTGGAGAGAAAATTTATGTGAAAAAGATCATTCTTGTTTACTAACATAAAATAGCATAAAAAAGGGGCAGGATATTCATGCAAAGATATTTTGCCCTGGAGAGAGATGCAAAGAAGTGGCATGTTCCAACTGCAAAAATAAATGTCCAGGTAAATTATTTGGGGGGACTCCTGTGAGAGATAAACTCTACTTTTAAAATAAAACAAGAGATCTACAAGATGGCGGAAGAGTAAGATGTGGAGATCACCTTCCTCTCCACAAATACATCAGAAATACATCTACATTTGGCACAACTCCTACAGGACACCTACTGAATGCTGGCAGAAGACCTCAGACTTCCCAAAAGGCAAAAAACTCCCCACCTACCTGGGTAGGGCAGAAGAAAAAAGAAAAAACAGACAAAAGAATAGGGATGGGACCTGCACCAGTGGGAGGCAGCTGTGAAGGAGGAAAGGTTTCCACACACTAGGAAGCCCCTTCGCGGGCGGAGATGGCAGGTGGCAGAGGGGAAGCTTTGGAGCCACGGAGGAGAGCGCAGCAACAGGGGAGCAGAGGGCGAAGCGGAGAGATTCCCGCACAAAGAATCGGTGCCGGCCAGCACTCACCAGCCCGAGAGGCTTGTCTGCTCACTGGCTGGGGCGGATGGCATCTGGGAGCTGAGGCTCCGGCTTCGGAGGTCATATCCCAGGGAGAGGACTGGGGTGGCTGCGTGAACACACCCTAAAGGGGGCTAGTGTGCCACAGCTGGCCAGGAGGGAGTCCGGGGAAAAGTCTGGACCTGCCTAAGAGGCAAGAGACCATTGTTTCGGGGTGCACAAGGAGAGAGAATTCAGAGCACTGCCTAAACAAGCTTCAGAGACAGGCGCGAGCTGCAGCTATCAGTTCCGACCCCAGAGACGGGCATGAAATGCTAAGGCCGCTGCTGCCGCCACCAAGAAGCCTGTGTGCGAGCACAGGTCACTATCCACACCTCCCCTCCCGGGAGCCTGTGCAGCCCGCCACTGCCAGGGTCCCGTGATCTGGGGACAATATTCCCGGGAGGACACACGGCACACCTCACGCTGTTGCAATGTCACCAGCCTCTGCCGGCACAGGTTCGCCCCACATTCCATACGCCTCCCTCCCCCCAGCCTGAGTGAGCCAGAGCCCCATTGCTCCTTTAACCCTGTCCTGTCTGAGCAAAAAAGAGGTGCCCACAGGTGACCTACACGCAGAGGTGGGGCCAAATCCAAAGCTGAACCCCGGGAGCGGTGGAAACAAAAAAGAGAAAGGGAAATCTCTCCCAGGAGCCTCAGGAGGAGCGGATTAAATCTCTACAATCAACGTGATGTACCCTGCATCTGTGGAATACCTGAATAGACAACGAATCATCCCAAATTGAGGAGGTGGACTTTGGGAGCAACAATAGATATATATTTTTTCCCTTTCTCTCTTATTTGTGAGTGTGTATGTGTATGCTTATGTGTATGATTTTGTCTGTAGAGCTTTGCTTTTACCATTTGTCCTAGGGTTCTGTCTGTCTGTTTTTTTTCTTTTTATTACTTAAAGAATTTTTTTCTTAATAATTATTTTTTATTTTAAAAACTTTATTTTATTCTCTTCTTTCTTTCTTTCTTTCTTTTCTCCCTTTTATTCTGAGCCATGTGGAGGACAGGCTCTTGGTGCTCCAGCCAGGCGTCAGGGCTGTGCCACTGAAGTGAGAGAGCCAAGTTCAGGACACTGGTCCACAAGAGACCTCCCACCTCCACGTTATATCAAATGGCAAAAATCTCCCAGAGATCTCCATCTCAATGCCAAGACCCAGCTCCACTCAACAACCAGCAAGCTACAGTGCTGGACACCCCATGCCAAACAACTAGCAAGACAGGAACACAACCCCATCCATTAGCACAGAGGCTGCCGAAAATCATAGTAAGGCCACAGACACCCCAGAACACACCACCACACGTGGACCTGCCCACCAGAAAGACAAGAGCTAGCCTCATCCACCAGAACACAGGCACTAGTCCCCTCCACCAGGAAGCCTACACAACCCACTGAATCAACCTTAGCCACTGGGCACAGACACCAAAAACAACAGGAAGTACGAACCTGCAGCCTGCGAAAAGGAGACCCCAAACACAGTAAATTAAGCAAAATGAGAAGACAAAGAAACACACAGCAGATGAAGGAGCAAGGAAAAAACCCAGCAGACCTAACAAATGAAGAGGAAATAGGCAGCCTACCTGAAAAAAAATTCAGAATAATGATAGTAAAGATGATCCAAAATCTTGGAAACAGAATGGAGAAAATACAAGAAACGTTTGACAAGGACATGTTTGTTTGACAAGAGCAAACAAACAGTGATGAACAACACAATAAATGAAATTAAAAATTCTCTAGAAGGGATCAATAGCAGAATAACTGAGGCAGAAGAACGGATAAGTGACCTGGAAGATAAAATAGTAGAAATAACTACTGCAGAGCCGAATAAAGAAAAAAGAATGAAAAGAATTGAGGACAGTCTCAGAGACCTCTGGGACAACATTAAACACACCAACATTCGAATTATAGGGGTCCCAGAAGAAGAAGAGGAAAAGCAAGGGACTGAGAAAATATTTCAAGAGATTATAATTGAAAACTTCCCTAATATGGGAAAGGAAATAGCTAATCAAGTCCAGGAAGCACAGAGAGCCCCATACAGGATAAATCCAAGAAGAAACAGGCCAAGACACATACTAACCAAGCTATCAAAAATTAAATACAAAGAACAAATACTAAAAGCAGCAAGGGAAAAACAACAAATAACACCTAAGGGAATCCCCAGAAGGTTAAGAGCTGATCTTTCAGCAGAAACTCTGCAAGCCAGAATGGAGTGGCAGGACATATTTAAAGTGATGAAGGAGAAAAACCTACAACCAAGATTACTCTACCCAGCAAGGATCTCATTCAGATTTGATGGAGAAATTAAAACCTTTACAGACAAGCAAAAGCTAAGAGAATTTAGCACCACCAAACCAGCTTTACAACAAATGCTAAAGGAACTACCCTACGCAGGAAACACAAGAGAAGGAAAAGGCCTGCAATAATAAACCCAAAACAATTAAGAAAATGGTAATAGGAACATACATATTGATAATTACCTTAAATGTAAATGGACTAAATGCTCCAACCAGAAGACATAGATTGGCTGAATGGATACAGAAACAAGACCCGTATATATGCTGTCTACAAGAGACCCACTTCGGACCTAGGGACACATACAGACTGAAAGTAAGGGGATGGAAAGAGATATTCCATGCAAATGGAAATCAAAAGAAAACTGGAGTAGCAATTCTCATATCAGACACAATGGACTTTAAAACAAAGACTATTAGAACAGACAAAGAAGGAAACTACATAATGATCAAGGGATCAATCCAAGAAGAAGCTATAACAACTGTGAATATGCACCCAACATAGGAGCAGCTCAATACTAACTAACTAAGGCAAATACTAACAGCCATAAAAGGGGAAAGTGACAGTAACACAATCATAGTAGGGGACTGTCACACCCCACTTTCACCAATGGACAAATCATCCAAAATGAAAATAAATAAGGAAACACAAGCTTTAAATGATACATTAAACAAGATGGACTTAATTGATATTTATAGGACATTCCATCCCAAAACAACAGAATACACATTCTTCTCAAGTGCTCATGGAACATTCTGGAGGATACATCATATCTTGGGTCACAAATCAAGCCTTGGTAAATTTAAGAAAATTGAAATCGTACCAAGTATCTTTTCCGACCACAACGCTATGAGACTAGGTATCAATTACAGGAAAAAATCTGTAAGAAGTACAAACACATGGAGGCTAAACAACACACTACTTGATAACCAACAGATCACTGAAGAAATCAAAGAGGAAATAAAAAAATACCTAGACACAAATGACAATGAAACACGATGACCCAAACCCTATGGGATGCAGCAAAAGCAGTTCTAAGAGGGAAGTTTGCAGCAATACAATCCTACCTCAAGAAACAAGAGAAATCTCAAATAAACAACCTAACCTTACAGCTAAAGCAATTAGAGAAAGAAAACAAAAAAAGCCCAAAGTTAGCAGAAGAAAAGAAATCTCAAAGATCATATCAGAAATAAATGAAAAAGAAATGAAAGAAATGATAGCTAAGATCAATAAAATTAACAGTTGGTTCTTCAAGAAGATAAACAAAATTGATAAACCATTAGCCAGACTTTTCAAGAAAAAAAGCGAAAAGACGCAAATCAATAGAATGAGAAATGAAAAAGGGGAAGTAACAACTGACACTGCAGAAATACCAAGGATCATGAGAGATTACTACAAGGAACTCTATGCCAATAAAATGGACAACCTGGAAGAAATGGACAAATTCTTAGAAATGCACAAATTGCGAGACTGAACCAGGAAGAAACAGAAAATATGAACAGACCAATCACAAGCACCGAAATTGAAACTGTGATTAAAAATCTTCCAACAAACAAAAGCCCAGGACCAGATGGCTTCACAGGCGAATTCTATCAAACATTTAGAGAAGAGCTAACACCTATCCTTCTCAAACTCTTCCAAAATATAGCAGAGGGAGGAACACAGAGGGAGGGATTCAATGCAATCCCTATCAAACTACCACTGGCATTTTTCACAGAATGAGAACAAAAAAGTTCACAATTTCTATGGAAACACAAAAGACCCCGAATAGCCAAAGTAATCTTGAGAAAGAAAAACGGAGCTGGAGGAATCAGGTTCCCTGACTTTAGACTATACAACAAAGCTACAGTGATCAAGACAGTATGGTACTGGCACAGAATCACAAATATAGATCAATGAAACAGGATAGAAAGTCCAGAGATAAACACACGCACATATGGTCACCTTATTTTTGATAAGGGAGGCAAGAATATACAGTGGAGAAAAGACAGCCCCTTCAATAAGTGGTGCTGGGAAAACTGGACAGCAACATATAAAAGAATGAAATTAGAACACTCCCTAACACCATAAACAAAAATAAACTCAAAATGGATTGAAGACCTAAATGTAAGGCCAGACACCATCAAACTCTTAGAGGAAAATATAGGAAAAACACTCTATGACATAAATCACAGCAAGATCCTTTTTCACCCACCTCCTAGAGAAATGGACATAAAAACAGAAATAAACAAATGGGACCTAATGAAACTTAAAATCTTTTGCACAGCAAAGGAAACAATAAACAAGACGAAAAGACAACCCTCAGAATGGGAGAAGTTATTTGCAAATGAAGCAACTGACAGAGGATTAATGTCCAGAACATACAAGCAACTCATGCAGCTCAATATGAAAAAAACAAACAAGCCTATCCAAACATGGGCAGAAAACCTAAATACACATTTCTCCAAAGAACTAAAACAGATTGCCAACAGACACATGAAAGAATGC
The DNA here is from genome assembly GCF_949774975.1 of Lagenorhynchus albirostris. NCBI lineage: Eukaryota > Metazoa > Chordata > Mammalia > Artiodactyla > Delphinidae > Lagenorhynchus > Lagenorhynchus albirostris. The sequence continues at coordinate 108,835,093 of NC_083116.1, read as the reverse complement.
TCAACATAGTTAATCATTAGAGAAATGCAAATCAAAACTACAATGCGGTATCATCTCACACTGGTCAGAATGGCCATCATCAAAAAGTCTACAAACAGTAAATGCTGGAGAGGGTGTGGAGAAAAGGGAACCCTCTTGTGCTGTTGGTGGGAATGTAAATTGATACAGCCACTATGGAGAACAGGATGGAGGTCCCTTAAAAAACTACAAATAGAACTACCATATGACCCAGCAATCCCACTACTGGGCATATACCCTGAGAAAACCATAATTCAAAAAGAGGCATGTACCAAAATGTTCATTGCAGCTCTATTTACAATAGCCAAGACATGGAAGCAACCTAAGTGTCCATCAACAGATGAATGGATAAAGAAGTTGTGGCACATATATACAATGGAATATTACTCAGCCATAAAAAGGAACGAAACTGAGGTATTTGAAGCAAGGTGGATGGACCTAGAAACTGTCATACAGAGTGAAGTAAGTCAGAAAGAGGAAAACAAATACCATATGCTAACACATATATAAGGAATCTTAAAAAAAATTGGTCATGAAAAAACTAGGGGCAAGATGGGGATAAAAATGCAGACCTAGTAGAGAATGGACTTGAGGATACAGGGAGGAGCAAGGGTAAGCTGGGACAAAGTGAGAGAGTGGCATGGACATATATACACTACTAAACATAAAATCGATAGCTAGTGGGAAGCAGCTGCAAAGCACAGGGAGATCAGCTCGGTGCTCTGTGACCACCGAGAGTAGTGGGATAGCGAGGGAGGAAGGGAGGGAGACGCAAGAGGGAAGAGATATGGGGACATATGTATATGTATGACGGATTCACTTTGTTATACAGCAGAAACTAACACACCATTGTAAAGCAATTATACTCCAATAAAGATGTTAAAAAAAGAAAGAAAATACACCATAGACAAAAGCAACAATATAAAAAATATACCTAGAAAGAAACCATACAAAAATGTATATAATCTACATGGAGGCCACAATAAGAATTTCCTGATTGACTTAGGAAAAAGAAGTCTCAACCAGAATAGTATGTTATGTGTATTCGTGAGACACAGATACTGTAAGAATATCTATTTTCCTTAATTCATTTACACACTTAGTACCTTATCCACAGCAGCTGATTACAGTCTAACATGGGCTACTGTTTCCTGTACCCAAAATCAACCATGGAAACATTACAGAAGGAACAAAGAAAAAACATTAACAAAAGCAAAAATACAAAACTAAATAATCCCTGAAAGACAATAAGTCTCCACTGAACTGGAACCTGAGTGTGGGCAGGTAGGGGGATGCCCTGAATTCGAGACAGGTCTATAGCCTGCAAGAGAGGCAGATGACAGGATTGATTAGAGAAAAGCCTATAACGTTGAGCCCTTGATTCTTCCACTGTGCTCTGGGACCATGAATCTCTACTGCTTCACTAAAGGAATCTGAGGCAGCATTTCAGAGCCCGCATGCCAGGAGCATGGGACACCAAAGATTGGGCTGGATGTGGCAGTATGGTCCACAGCCTGTGAAATAACCATCTGAAACTTTCTTAGTGCATGACAACTGGCCTTTTTAAGTGATCATCTTAATAGACCATCGCACACGGACTAAAAGAGAAAAGCAAGTAACACAGTAGCTGTACAAAAGGACAGAAATTCATTTCTGAACTTTTGGGCAATGCCCCTGCTGTCAACAAAGAGAGACCACAGTGGGAACTGTCAGGCTAAGGCGCCCCTTCACTAACTCCTCTGGGATTCTGTGGGGCATGGCTGGGGACAGGGATGGATTCATACCAGAGAAGGAAGGAATCGCAGGCCCCGCCAGCAGTCAATGTGAGGACCTTGAGTGAGACCTGACGGACTCCCAACCACAGAAGAGAGTCTCGCCTCCTTTCCCCTCAGCTCATCTTACCTGCAGCAGCCATGTCTGGGAGGCTCCAGGCAGAAGAGTCCACATGGGATGTGCCTGCACTTCACACCAGCAGTCTCAGGGAGTTGATGTCTTTGATGTGAGGCCTTGGCGCCAGGTCAGCAGACGGGAGGTAGCCCAGCACCTACAGGGAGTCAAGAGAAGACACTGAGAGAGGACTGAGAGCAGCATCCACCACAGAAGAGGGGGCCCCGAAGAGCCCTCACTGTCAGTCTCGGGGGACCCAGGCATGGCTGTGAGGCTCAGGGCCCCAGATACTTCCGGCTGAGGGCGCCGAGAGAAATGAGAGCCAAGCTGCGACGCCTGTTGACTCACCTCAGCAGAGGGAAAAGTCCCAGGACCTGCCAAGAGTCAATGAAAGGCCCTCGTGCCAGGCCTGCGGGAAGCTCCCCCGGAACCCCTCCCTGATCCCCCGCCCTGCCCCACCCCGGCCCCAGTCCGCCCCGCCCCGGCCGCAGCCCGCCCCTGCTGTCCTCCTGGAGCCCAGATGCGCATGACCGGATGTGACGTCCTCGTACCGCGCTGTGGGGCTGCGCCATTTTTGAGAGCTGCCGTCCAGCGAGAGTGAGCCGCGGGAGGAGTGCCACGTCTCGTCAGGTGTCAAGGTGTGAGGTGACCCCAGTTAGAAGTGCGGGGACACGCCCCCGACACCCCCAATCCGCATTCCCTCCGAAAAGAGGCGGCCACACAGGCCCCGCCCCTGCTCTCGGCCCCAGAGGCTCGGGCTTGGCTGTTAGGCCCAAAGTCCATCCGCTTCCCCAGCGGGGTCTCGGGCAAGGAAGGTCTCGCTCTGAGGCTGGTGGACCCTGGCTCAGCTCAGTACAGGGAGCGCCCCAGGCCCTGTGGAGTGAAGGACGGGACCCTCGTGGGGACCGAGGGGCTCCACACCCCAGAATGGCGGCCACGCGGACCCCGCCCCTGACGTCGGCCTGGGAGCCTCCGGGCAGGTGTAAAGACTGAGGGGCTCCCTCAGTGCGAACGCGGACGGACGGACAGACGCGGGAGGCCCAGGGAGGAGGGGGCCTTGTCCTGAGGGGCTGGCCGCAGGTCAGCAGAGGGAGGATTTCCAGGGCACGGGAGGAGTCAGGGCGAGGACCGTCCTCCCCGCCGCAAGGGCACCTCAGAACCCCTCCCCTGTTGTCAGCCGCTTCCTTCTGGCCACACACGGAGGAGGGAGGGCTGCTGTCTGAGAGGAGAGGTGCAGGCCAGCAGAAGGCGCGTCCCTAAGCACTCCCAAGAGTCAGCCCAAGCCCTTGAGTGAGGGCCAGTGGGGCCGCCAGCCACAGGGCCTCGACCTGTCTGCCGCACGCTGCAGGCCTGGTAAAACTCTGCCACGTGCGGCCGCGTGGTCACCCTCACCGCCTCCGAATGGGACGCAAGGAGGTGCCGGCACTGGTGCGAGCAGATGGCCCTCGGGGCAAGAGAGGAGCTCCAGGCTGCACCGGCCGTCCAGGGAGGACCCCGAGTGAGGACTGAGGGAGTCACCCACCCCGAAGAGAAGGGACAAGAGAGAATATGGCCCGTCCCCTCCTGTCAACCCTTAGACTCCCAAGAAAGGACTGTCAGGCTGAGACCGCCCGTAATTTCCTCTGCCAGGTTCAGGCTGAGACCGCCCGTAATTTCCTCTGCCAGGTTCAGGCTGAGACCGCCCGTAATTTCCTCTGCCAGGTTCAGGCTGAGACCGCCCGTAATTTCCTCTGCCAGGTTCAGGCTGAGACCGCCCGTAATTTCCTCTGCCAGGTCCGAGGGAGGTTAGAGCTTTGTTCTGAAGGGGCAGCCACCAGGCAGCAGAACGGAGGGTCCCAGGACCCTTCGGAGGTGGGCTGAACGCTCCCGTCTTTCCTCCTCCTGGGTGTCGTGGAAGATAGTGGTGTCAACTTCAGAGCAGCAGAGGGGAGGGGGTGGGGGTGGGGGTCTTGGCAACAACTGTCATCCTGACTCTGAATGGGAACCGTGGGGACCTACCTCCCCTGCCAGCCCCCACTGTCACCCCCGTACCGCCCAGGCAAGGCTGGCAGCCTGTGGCCCAAGGCTCACTCTACCGTCCTCCACAGGGGTCTCAGGGGACAGGCTGAGCAGGAGAACAGGAGCCCTGTGGGTCCTCGGGCAGTGCCCTCCAGGACCCTGCAGAGGCGGCCTTGGTTAAAGCCAGGGAGGAATCTCCCCGCTGAAGGTGCTCACAGCATCTCCTTGTCCCTCCCCCAGGTGCCCTCGTTGCCTGCCTTCCTGCCCACACTCCCGCCTGCTGGCCCTGACCTGTGTCATCATGCCTCGGCGCCGGAACAAGCGCCATGGCCGCAAGAAACGCCACCAGGCCCGGGGGGAGACTCAGAGTCTCAAGGGTGCCCAGGCCACTGAGGAGGCGGCGGCGGCAGAAGAGATGGAAGAGCCGCCCCCCTCCCCCGCTTCTGTTTCTCGGGGTACTCCCCCGAGCTCCCCTGTTGCTGGCACTCGCCAGGAGCCTCCGGGAGCCCCAGCCACGAGCCCTCGTGATGCAGGGGTTTCATGCCCAGGATCTGAAGAGGGTGCCCAGAGCCAAGATGAGAAAAGTACAGGTACCTCCCAGGCAGCACATTTCATTCAGAGCAGTTGCAGAGTTTTTCTGATCAGGGAGTCCACAATGTTGGTGCACTTCCTGCTGGAGAAGTACAAGACGAAGGAGCCCATCCCGCAGGCAGCACTGCTGAAGGCTATCAACAGGAAGTACGATAAGCACTTCCCTGAGATCCTCAGCAGAGCCTCTGAGATCATGGAGCTGGTCTTTGGCCTCGAGCTGAAGGAAGTTGACCCCAGCAGTCACTCCTACGCCCTCATCAGCAAGATGGCCCTCCCCAGTGAGGGAAGTCCAAGTGATGAGTCGGGGCTGCCCACATCCGGTCTCCTGATGATTCTCCTGGGCCTGATCTTCACGAAGGGCAACCGTGCCACCGAAGAGGAGATCTGGAAATTCCTCAATGCGTTGGGTTTGTATGCTGGGAGGAGGCACTTGATCTTCGGGGATCCCGGGAGGCTCATCAGCAAAGATTTCGTGCAGCAAAAGTACCTGACATACCGCCAGGTGCCCAACAGCCATCCTCCACGCTATGAGTTCCTGTGGGGCCCGAGAGCCCACGCTGAAACCAGCAAGATGAAAGTGCTGGAGATTTTGGGCAAGATCATTGGTACCGTCCCCAGTGCCTTCGCAGATCGCTATGAGGAGGCTCTGAAAGATGAGGAAGAGAGCGCCGTGGCCAGGGCTGCAGCTGTTGCTGAGGGCAGAGCCCCTTCCAGGGCCAAGGCCCGCAGCTCCTCCCACATGTAGGGAGGGAGGCCATGGGCAGTTTGCTCACTTTGTTTTGGAAGAGAGCAGTCAAGCTCCTAAATAGTGCAGAGTAGTAGGGATGGAGGGAACAAAGTATAGATCTTATTTATCTTCTTGTTTTAAACTAGTAACTTCTATATATTATTGATTGATTTAGGTTTTTCAAATGTTTTTTCTTGTAATAGATAGTGTATTTTCTTAAGAATAGGAATTTGTGAATGACATTGCTTGCATATTTATTGCTGTTTAAAGAGTTCTAAAGTTACAGTTTTGGTATATGTAACAGAAAAACGAACCATCTATATTTTCTGTATGATCCAGAAGTAGAAAACATGGCACTGCAATAGAGATTTTCATGGAAATGTGAAAGGCGACCACAGAAAATATTTAGAAACAAAAAATGGAGAAAACAGAGTAAAAGCCATTTAACTCGTGGTTTGCCTTACTTCGTTTAAACTTTCTTTTGGTAGAAATAAAAGATACTTTGATTTAGCTCATTTGTGAGTATTTGTTTCTTTTGCCCTAGTGCACTGCATATTCTCTGCTACCTACTGGATTAAAAATAAACTCTGATGGGAGGGTGGCACTTTGGGTTCATAATAATCATATCATAACTGCCATTCATCAAAAACCCAATATTGCTTAATGAGTATGCCACTGCTTTACATGTAGTACATAACATTCCAACATTCACGCAGGATAGGATTTAGCAGACTCCCTTTACAGGTGAATAACTTGCAGATTTCTCAAGTTCACAAGACTGATTAAGTGACCTTGCTGGGTCTAGTCCCCTGGTCTGGAATAGTCTAGAGCCTACACTCTTCCACTCCTCCCAGCCTAAGCCAGACCTTACGTCTTTTAACTCATTTTTCTTCTCACCACTCCAAAATGTATCTCATGGGATAAAAGGGGCCCTGTTCCCAAAGCACTGTTTTGGAATACAGTAACAGTAATGCTGGATAAGTGAATGGTATGAATAAAAAGAAAAATTTTCGGTGACAATGGGGTCTTCTACATATGCAATGTCAGATACCCTGAAAAGATCAGCATCTCCTCATTTACTCTTCAAGTTTCTCAGGGACATAAAAGCCTTGGTTTAAGAGCTGTGTCCTCAGGTCAGGGGAGGGAGGAGCCCCAGCCTCTGATAGTTACTCAAGGTGAGGACCTTAGAACAGAAGGGGGCCCCACAAAGTCTACCCTGCTTTCTCCCTTGTGTGGCCATGCGCAGAGCTGTCTGTCTGAAGGTACCCCTTCTTTTCCTCCGGGGCAAGGGTGGAGAGGTTCTCAGGGAGGTGAGTTCCTTGGTCTTGTGACAGCATCTCCAATTCTGCCCAAGTAGGAGATCCTAACAGGCCTTAATTTGCTTCAGGGTGAGGACACTGGGTGCTGATGAGTGGACTCCCCATAACAAAGGGGACCACACAGAGGCCCCCGGCAGGAGTAGCCAGAGAATAGGTCTCTTATCTCCCCTTCTGGTGTCTCAGGAAGGTGAAAGCCTTGGCCTGAGGCTGGCAGACAGACAGTAGGGAGGGTGGAGTCCCATATGCTACCTGAAGTCAAGGTAAGAAAACAGAGTTAGGACTGAGGGGCCACTGACTCCAGAAGAGTGGGGCCTTGTAAAGTCCTGCTCCTCAGAAGACCCCAACAGCTTTGGACAGATCTGGTTCATCCTGACTTCCAATTCAGAATTCCCAAGAAAGTAATGCCTTTGTGCTGAGGAGCACAGCTTCAGGGGAGTGGAGGGTGGAGTCCTGGGTCTGGTCAGGCATCACGATGAGGACCCTGAATGAGGAGCAAGAGGACCACTCACTCCAGAACAGAGGAGAATGCAGAGTCCCGCCCCTGAGGTCAGCCCCAGGAGGCCCAGGACAAAGCTTTCTGGCTGACCTGCCCCCTCTTTCCACTGGGGGTGGTCTCGGGGAGGCGAGGGCCTTGGTCTATGGGGAACAGCCTCACTCAGTAGAGACTGGAAATCTAGTGACTCTAAATGAGGATAAAGGGACTCCACCTAGAGCAGAGCCCTGCCACTGGATACCTCCCCTTGGCAAATCCAGGAATGTTGGCATGATGCGCCCCACGCCTTTCCTTTTAGAGCGTCTCAGGTAGATGAGGCACTTGGTCCCAGGGGCCAGCCTCAGGGGAGCACAGGGAGGAATTCCAGGTCATGCCAAGAGTCGAGCAGAGGACCATGAGGACTGAGGGAACCACCCAAGTCATAAAAGCGGGGACGCCACAGAATCCCTCCCTTACTGTCGGCCATGAGTGACCACAGGCAGTCATGCCCACGTGAGGCAACCCTCACATCCTCCTAGGTGGTCTCAGGGAAGTAAAGGCTGTAGTATGAGAGCACAGGCCTCTCTAGGTCACGGGAAGAGCCAGCGTAAGGACTCCGAGTGAGGACCAAGGGGAACGCCCAACCGAAAAGAGACAGGAACAAACGCATAGCCCCACCACCCTTTCGGACCAGGGAAGCCCCAGGCAGGGGTAGTTCCATGTGTCACCCACTTGCCTCCGGCTCTGGAGGACTCAGGTCGGTAGACGGAAGAGTCCCAGATCCTGACAGAGTGAGGACTATTGAGGTCACAAACCCCAGAAGAGCGGAGCCCGGGGAATCTTGCCCTCTGTGTTAGTCCTCAGAAGCCCCTCAGAAACAGCTGTGGCTACACGTGGCCTACTCTGACTTCTGCTTCTGGGGACTCAGGGTGGTGAGGACTTTGCTCCGAGGCTGGCTGACTCAGCACAGGGGAAATTTCCAGGTTGTGCTAGGAGTTGGGGTGAGGACCTAAGGCTGGAGTGGAGCATGAAAACCATAACAATGGGGGCAGCACATCATCTCTCCCCTGCTGTCAGTCCTGGGAGACGCCTGGAGAGATGTCAGGCCGAGCAGAGGCAACCCTTAACTCCTCCCAGGGTGACAGAGAAGTGGGGACAGTAATAGGTGAAGAGAGGGAGAAATATAGGTCTTCCCAGGAGTCAAACTGAGGAAGAGCCTGAGTGAGGACCGGCGCGGCCAAGCATAACAAGGCCTGGATCTGCCGGCCCCAGCTTCCTGCCTTCAGAGACCACAGGCAGACGTGGGACATCAGGCTACCCTCACTTTCTTCTGTTGGCTCTCAGAGAGCGGTGGGCCTTTCTATGAGCACATGTCCTCAGGTCAAGAGACAGGAGCCACAGGCCTTCCCAGGGGTCCAACTGAGAACCCTGAGTGACGACTAAGGGGAACATGCCCCACCCGCTGAGCTGTGGGGACGACAAAGAGGCTAGCCTTGCCCCTGCTTTCAGCACTTGAAGGCTCAGGACAGGGCAGTCGGGCCGAGGCTCCTTTACATCAGGTCTAAGGGAGGTGAGACCCTTAGCCTGAAGGTAAAGCCATCAGAGGGCAGAAGGGTGGGTCCCAGGCCCTACGTGAAGCCAGCTGAGAGCACTGAATAGGGACTGAGGACCCAGTGATCCCAGGATAGAAAGGACTCCACAGAGCTGTCAGCACGGTGTTCCCCGTCAGGCCGGTGAGCTGGGCCACCACTCACTTCCTCCTCATGGGTCCCCGGGACCACTGAGGTGTCAACTGCAGAGCAACGGAGGGGAGGAAGCCCAGGCCCTGGCTGCCGTCCACCTAAAGATCCTGAAGATGAACTGAGCAGACTCCCCGCCCCAGGACACGGAAGGTCCCACTGGCAGCCCCTTCTGTCACCCCAGTGACACTCAGGTAGGCTGGCAGCCTGTAGCCCAAGGCTCACTCTACCGTCCGCCACAGGGGTCTCAGGGGACAGGCTGAGCAGGAGAACAGGAGCCCTGTGGGTCCTCGGGCAGTGCCCTCAAGGACCCTGCAGAGGCGGCCTTGGTTAAAGCCAGGGAGGAATCTCCCCGCTGAAGGTGCTCACAGCATCTCCTTGTCCCTCCCCCAGGTGCCCTCGTTGCCTGCCTTCCTGCCCACACTCCCGCCTGCTGGCCCTGACCTGTGTCATCATGCCTCGGGGCCGGAAGAGCAAGCGCCGTGCCCGCGAGAAACGCCACCAGGCCCGGGGGGAGACTCAGAGTCTCAAGGGTGCCCGGGCCACTGAGGCGGCGGCGGCGGCAGAAGAGATGGAAGAGCCGCCCCCCTCCCCCGCTTCTGTTTCTCGGGGTACTCCCCCGAGCTCCCCTGTTGCTGGCACTCGCCAGGAGCCTCCGGGAGCCCCAGCCACGAGCCCTCGTGATGCAGGGGTTTCATGCCCAGGATCTGAAGAGGGTGCGCAGAGCCAAGGTGAGGAGAGCGAGTCACACACGAGCGGGCCTGCCCCATCCTGGACGGTTCGCCTTTCCCTCCCCTACCTGGACACTGGTGGTTGCAGCATGCCCAGAGATCCTCCCTCTCGTGGTCAAGGACCACTGCTAGGTTTCCAGCCGTACCAGGACCAAGCAAGACAAAACCGCCAGCACAGGTTGACGCAGGCGCACCAAGACCTACAAGGTGACTCGAGGTACCCCAGGGTTCATTACGCCTCACTTGTAATAACTTAGCATTGCGGCTTTTGCTTCCCCGCCCCACCCCATGGGTTCTGCTTGGGTGCTTATGGGTAAGTGCCTGCATACTAGCAGGAAAGTTATATAGCCTAAAGCTGTCGATCGATTTGTCAGTCAAATAACACAGGACACAGGGAGGGACCACCACTCTACAAAACACAGCCCTAGCCCATCGCGGGGCTGCTTCTGGTTTCCAGACAGCCCGCTCTCCTGCTTTCTCGGGAGCATACCTTTGCTCTGCTTAACTGAACTCTTGCTACTTAAAACTGCTCTACGCCTCTCGACTGAACTCTTCCTCTTTGGGAGGGCAAGAGCCCAGGAAATCGCCATTCTGCCGGTGACAGTATGGATCGCATATTCATTACTTTTATCAGGTACAAGTTAAAGTTTTGATATTTCATAAAACAAATTTAAAAACCTTCCTTTTTTTTTTTTATGACCTAGAACAAGAAAACACAGCAATGGAAGAGGGATTTCCATGGAACTGTGAATAGACTCGGCAGTAAAATCATGTGGGTCAAGTAAAGAAAGGAAAGAAAAAGCGTACATGGTGGTACATTTTTGGTTTGTTTTATTCTTTTAGTGCTTCTTTTTGTAAACCTGAAAGATGTTTTCTTAGATTACTCAAGATTGTGAGAGAAATTAAACAATAATAAAGTAGACATCCTTATCGTTGCCACTCTTATTCCCAACCATTAATTGAGCAGCTACTCTTTGGAAGGCTCCATGGCACAACTGGGGATGGGAAGAAAAAGAAGACTGAGCCACTGTCCATAGACCTTCGGAGCCTAGGAGCTGCTGCCATGTCAAGATGGTGAGACACACTCTGAGACCTAAATAAATGGCAAGTTACAACAAGGGGTGAGAAAGAGAGGAGGTTCCAGACGAGAGCAGTCAAGTGTAAATGCTCTGAAGCAAGGAAGTCTGGAGCTTTGGGACACTGCAGTTCCCTTGAGGAGGTGATTTTAAGTTAGGCGGGATGGTGGGCTAAATGAGGCCGAGTGAATTGTGGTGGGGGAGGGTGGGACCCTTAGATGGTGGGCCTCAGAGTTGACAGGCTCAAGACTGGAATGGAAGCTTACCCTGAATTTTTACTTTGCGACTGTGGGTAAAACAGAGAGAATCTCCACCCGGGGCAGGAATAAAATGGCTTCCGTGTTCCTGTCCCAGTGCAGGTGAACACAGTGCACAAACTAGGTGTTTTAATCCCATCGCCTCCAGGGAGTTTCTGAGAAACAAGGATGATACTTCCTTGAAGTGAGATGTCAAGAAGCACTGTGATAGCACTCTTTGCACTGGGGTCAAAGGGCCAGAGGCCACTCCCTTAAAGGGATGTTCTACTACTTACCTTAAGTGTAATCTGGGGAACTCCAAAGGAAGGCTACAATTTTTGGTGGTGGTGAAATTATAATGAAACTAGGGGTGGTTTGGATGAAAAGGCACCTGGGAGGGAAGTTGTTGGTCCTTGACGCAAATTCTAGAACCTCCGAGTAGCATCCAGCTGGGAGAGATTCCTCTACACTCAAATGACATATTTACAAATGGGGAAGTTTTACATAGTTTCAGTGTCTAACCAGTTTTGTTCGTTCCAAAGGTGCTGCGTATCGTATTTTCTGACATCTCATGAGATTAAAGAAAAAAATCCCAAAGAGTTGGTATTATGGTCTGGGGTCATAGTTATCGTAGTAATAAATGCCATTCTTGAAAGACCATTGTTGCAAGTGCTTTACAAACATCACGTATATTACAACAGCTCTACAAGATAGGGCTTATCAGACTCACTTTGCAGATGATGAACTTGCAATTTTCTCAAGTTCACAAGACTTGTGACAGAGCTGGGAATAGACCCTTGGTCTGAATTCGTCTAGAGGCCACACTGTTCCACTCTTCCCGGCCTGAGGCAGACCTAGTATCCTTTAATTCACTTGTCTCCTCACTACTTCAAACTGTATTTCAGACAATTTAAAAAATAAAAAGCAAGCAAGCAAATAAAAAGCCCTGTAGCCAAAGGACTATAAACAGTCCTGATGAAGGAAGGTTAATACAAGAATAAACCGTAATTTGGGGATTGTCTGTGGGCTTCGTTTATCTAGAGTCCTCCTGCCCCTCGCGCCAGGGTTCCCTGAAAGCTCACTGCCCTGGTCCCAGCACGTGTGTTCAGCTCCAGCACTTTCCCACGTTAGAGCTCCTTTCTCCTGAGACTTCCCCAGTGTGCCCTCAAGTCCAACTCTGGAATCTGTTAATGGTGTGTTGAGACTGGCCTCTGAATAAATACACCAATGAGTGAGCTTACCTAGGAGGTCAATATCCAAAGCCTCCCTCATAAGTTGGAGATGAGGACCTGAATAGACATTTCTACAAAGAGGGTATACCAGTGGCCAAACAGTACATGAAAAGATGCTCAATATCATTAGTCACTAGGGAAATGTATAAAAAAAGACACAGTGCGATACCATTTCACTAGGTTGGTTATAAAAATGGAAAATAACAAGTGTTTGCGAGGATATGAAGAAATTGGATCCCTCATACATTGCTGGTAAGAATGTCAAATGGTTCAGCCTCTTTGGAAAACAGTTTGGTAGGTCCTCAAATTTAAACCAAGAATTACCATATGACCCAGCAATTCCATTCCTAGGTATATAACCAAAATAACTTAAAAACTGTATTCAAACAAATCTTTGTACCCAAATATTCAAAGAAGCATTATTCATAAAAGCCAAAAAATGCAAACAACCCAAAATTTCCATCACTGAATGAACGGACAAACAAAATGTGGTATATTCTTACAATGGAATATTATTCAGTCATGAAAAGGAATGAAGTACGGATAACTGAGAGACCATGAATGAACCTTGGAGACATTATGATAAATGATAAATGATAAATGAAAGGAGTCAGAAACAAAAGGTCACATATTATATGACACCATTTACATGAATTGTCCAGGATAAGCAAATTCATAGAGACAGAAAGCAGATTGATGGTTGCCCGGGGCTAGGGAGAGGTATGAATGAGAAGGAACTTTTTGAAGGGTAAGAGATTATGTAAGCAGATAGGATAGGCGGTCCCTGGAGAAAGAGAACCAGGCATGGCTTTCTTGACATAAGAGAAGCCAGTTTTGGCCTAAGCCATTTTGTGATCTAAGCCATTTTAAGATTATTTTGTGAACCTGGAAACAATGTTTGCCCTTCAAACACACCTCCATAATAATGACCTTAAGGGAATAAAAGAATGCAGCAACAAAAGACTGTTATCAGACAGGAGTAGTAACAGAAACAAAGGTAATAAATCAGTTGTTAAGTCTCCCAGTCTTTTCAAGGGTAAATATATATATCAATGAGTTATATTTTTAATATTATATATAATACAATCAATAGATTGATTGATCCCACTATACATATAATATATATAACATATAGGTGTATGTATGTATGTAAAATCAAGGGAATGATAGAATCAGATAGAATGAGAGAATTACCATTCTACAGCCCCTAATGGATTAATGGATAAGGGTGAAGATCCTCACTACCTGTCAATAACACCAGGAAGCAGAAAACAGACACTATGTATCTCCTAATGGAAGCACACAGCTTGGTCTCAGGGGTGAACTTGCCAATAAACAAACTGGTAAATCAATAAGCCTTAATCTGAACAAGCTGTTTCCTACAATTATGGAGGATCCTTGATGCTGAGTTCCAGGTATATTGGGTTCATTATTTTATTCTCTGTAATGTTGTATATGATTGTTTTTATTATAAATATCATGCCTTTAAACTTGAAAACCCAAGTAAAACGGAACAATTTTTAGCAAACTATAAATCACTAAAGTGAAAATGTAGTCCAAACCCAGAGCACCATCAAAATGTTCCAGGACAATCCAGGTTTGGAGCTCCCTCACACCAAATGATCAGGGAAAAACTAATCACCACCTTATTTGAATTCTTCCAAACCACACAAAAAGATAGAAAACGGATCAAGCATTTTAATAGGGTAGCCCTCCTTGATACAAAGTCCAGATAAGAATGCCCCAATAAAAGGATACTCACACATAACCATGTGATTAAATGAAGAAATGGGCTATGACTAAGGAACACAAAGATATCATATTAGAAAATACTGAAAGGGAAAGAATATTTGTCTCTACACTTCTATTCTCAAGCCTGTTGACACCAAATGTATGGGCTTTTTGTTTTGTTTTGTTTTGCTCACACAAACCAATTCTCTACCACCAGCTGAGTATCCTACAATTCAATTCAATTCTGACAATACCTACCTGCAGTTAGCATCAGATCCCACAAGGTAAGGGCTCATTCCCACAAGATTGCCCTACACTTAATCCAAACCCAGGTCTCCCATAATTCTGACTGACTGGCTATAAATTGGGGGCTCCCACAACCCCCTCCCTGGGTTTGGTAATTTTCTAAAGTGGCTCAAAGAACTCAAGGAAACAGTGTACTTACTAGATTACTGGATTATTATAAAAGGATGTGACTCCCTAACAGCCAAATGGAAGAGATACTTAGAGTGAGGTGTGGGGAAGGGGTGTGGAGCTCTCATGCCCTCTCCAGCTACATCACCCTCGTAGCACCTACGTGCGTTCGGCAAACTGGAAGCTCTCCAGACCATTTTGGTTAGGATTTGTATGCAGGCTTCATTACACAGGCATAATTAATTAAATCATTGGCCACTGGTAATTAAGTCAATCTCCAGCCCTTCTTCCCTCAGAGGGTAGGACTGAAAGTTCCTAGCCCCTGATCACATGGTGGGTCCCCCAGGCAGCCCCCCACCCTTAGGGGCTTTCCAAAAGTCACCTCATCAACATAAACTCAGGTGTGGTTGAAAGGGGCTTGTTACCAGTAACATGAAACACTCCTTTCACCTTTCTTGCTCTTTTCACTTAGGAAACCCCAACAGTTTTAGCAGCTCTGGGGACAAAGACCAAATATATATTTCTTAGTATAAATCACAATTTAATTATATGCAGGGGAAAGAAAGGGCCTTTGATAAAAATTTTACACCAGTCCATGGTAATAACTTTTCACAAACTCACATCAGTAGGAAATTTCTCTTCTGTAAAATCTATACGTATTAAGCATACTTAAATGTGGAATGTTATCAGAATTCCCAATAAAATAAGAATCAAGACACGGATATATGGTACCACCTCTACTATTTGACAAGAATTTTCCTGCTCTGCCACGTGAACATCTTGGAAGTCATCACTCCCATCCTCACAATGACAAAAAGCTGAACAAACTGAAAATCAACAATTCTTCTTAGATCCATCAGAGAATTGAAGTTACAGGGAAAACCAATGCTTCAAAACTGAAGATGCAGGGAAATACAGGGAATCACAGCTCACTGGGAGCGGAAAGTCCTGGATCCAGGAAGGAGGAGAAAAATTTACATTGTACTTGATGCAACACTGGAAGCTATGTGTGACAAGCTTCAGAGCCCAAAACTCCTAGGAGCCTAGTCTTAGGGGACCCCACACACTTCTGTGAGTTTTACCTCCTGGGGTCCTAACAGGTTCTCACCGTAAAGATCCAAGAAAAATATTCTCATGCTTCTGGCATGAGGGGGACATAAACCCTTTTGAAATACACCTAGGAAAAAGTAACCATTCTGAAACACAGGCCCAGATGTTTCTGTTCTGTGTACTTTCCTACACCAACTACCTTGGATGAAGGAAAAATCCAAACTCTAGCCCCCTCCAGACTTCCTATGTCACATAACAGGGGGTATAAAAGCTGAGAAGCATTCGTGAAGGCAATAGCCCAGGGGCACAGAGCCACTAAAACACAGACAGCTAATCACAGGATTATAGAACACTTCCTGGACACCTTACCACGGCATCAACAAGGTTCCAATATAATACCAGAGGATTCCTGCTGAAAGAACTGCAAGGCTTAGACCACTTATGAAGGTGTTCCTAGGGAAAACCAAAGACAACAAGAGCACTCAAGGAAATTGAAATCTCAGGCGCCTACAGTAAGAGTAAACAGTAAACACGACATAACTCTTATGCAGATAAACACAAACTCTCATGCTAAAGGCCCTTTAAATCGGTTCCTATTATCCAATACATCAAGTCCAGCCTTCAACAAAAAATTATAAGATATGCTAAAAGGCAGAAAAACACAGTCTGATTAAACAAAGCAAGTAAATTAACCACACTCAGATATAGGAGATAATCTGGAATATCAGACTAGGATTTTAGAATACTTATGATTCATACGCTAGGCCTCTAATGGAAAAAGGGAACAACATGCAAGAATAGTAGGTAATGTACGTAGAGAGACGGAAACTGTAGGAAAGCATCAAAAGGAAATGTGAGAAATCAAAAACATCGAAACTGACATGAAGAATGCCACTGATGGGCTCACCTGTAGACTGCACATGGCTAAGGAAAGAATCAGTGAAATTAAAGATATACATTGACAGAAAACCCTCAAACTAAAAAGCAAAGAGAAAACAAAATAATTTTTAAAAAAGAAAAGAGTAAGCAAGGATTGTGGAACAATTACAAGGGATGTAACATATGCATAGTAGGAATAATCTGAGAAGAAACAGAGAAAGAAGCAGAATTTTCAAAGTAATAATGACTGAGAATTTCCCGAAATTAATGACAGACACTAAACTACAGATCTAGGAACCTCGGAGAACACCAAGCAGGATAAATAGAAAAAAAAATCTACACCTAGGCATATCATACTCAAACTGCAGAAAACCAAACAGAAAGAGAATTCTTGAGACGAGCTAGAGAAAAAAGAACTTACTATCGAGGAACAAGGGTAACAATTACCAAGATTTCTCTTCACAAACGATGCTATCAAGAAAAGACTACAGTTAAATTTTTAAAGCATTGAAATGAAAAAACCCAACAACAACAACAAAAACACTACCACCAACCTAGAATTCTGTAGCCAGGGGGAGAAAATCCTTCAACAGTAATGAGAAATAAAGACTTTCTCTGACAGACAAAAAAACTGACAGAAATTTGTCACACAGATCTACTTTGCAAGAAATGTTAAAAGAAGTTCTTCTGGGAAAAGGAAAATGATATAGGTCAGAAGCTTTGGCTGATGTAAAGAAAGGAAGAGAGTAACACAAGAAATAAATGAAGATTAAAAAAAGCCTTTTATTTTTATTATTTTCAACTGATCAAAAAAGATAACTATTTCTTCAAAATAATAATATAACAGCAATGCATCCAGTGATTATACATTATGGATAAGAAAAATAAATGGCAGAAATGGTATACTTGCACTGTTACGAGATACTTGCACTAACCGTGAAGCAGGATGGTGTTATTTGAAAGAGGACTTGAATACGTTGCAAATGTATAACTCAAACACTACAGAAACCACTAGAAATTTTATAAATGTATAACTGATATGCGAAAGAGGAGAGAAAATGGAATAACATGAAATCTTGAATTAAAACTAGAGAAGGCAGAAAAAGAGCACGAGATTGAAAAGGAAACAAAGTAAGCTCAAGGAGTAGAAAACAGTTACAAATATGGTCAATGTTAATCCAACTATATCAATAATCACTTTTAATGTGAATGGTCTAAATATACCAATTAAAAGGTAGAGATTGATTAAAAAAGAATGAAAACAAAGGAGATCTAACCCTATGCTGTTTACAAGAAACACACTTTAAATATAAAGACATGAAATGATTAAAAGCACAGGGATGGATACAATAGCCAGGTCACGGAAGCAACCTAAATGCCCATCGACAGATGAATGGATAAAGCAGGTGTGGTACATATATACAATGGAGTATTACTCAGCCATAAATAGGAATGAAATTGGGTCATTTGTAGAGACGTGGATGGACCTAGAGACTATCATGCAGAGTGAAGTAAGCCAGAAAGAGAAAAACAAATATTGTATATTAATGCCTACATATGGAATCTAGAAAAATGGTACAGATGAACCAGTCTGCAAGGCAGAAATAGAGACACAGATGTAGAGAACAAACGTATGGACACCAAGGGGGGCAAAGCGGGGGTGGGATGAATGGGGAGATTGGGATAGACGTATATATACCAATATGTACAAAGCAGATACCTAATAAGAACCTGCTGTGTAAAAAAATAAAATAAAATAAAATTCAAAAAAAAAAAGTAAAGGGATGGAGAAAACTCTACCATGCTAATATGAGTGGAAAAAAAAAATCTGCTCTAGCTATATTATTTCAGACAAAACAGTATTCACAACAAGAAAGTCAGGAATAAAGATGGGCATTACTTAATGATTAAGTGGCCAATTCTCAAAGAAATCATGGCAACCCTTAATGTGTATGCACCAAAAAATTCTGTTAAGATACATGAGGCAAACACTGATGAGACACATCTACTCTCATATAGGAGATGTCAACACATCTCTTTTCATAATTGACAAATCCACTAGGCAGAAAATCAGTAAGGTGCAGTTGAACTGAAAAGCAACATCAATTAACTAGATCTAAATGACATTCATAGAATACTTGACAGCAGAAAGCACATTATCTTCAAGTCCACATGGAACATACACCAAGATAGATCACATTCTATGCCATAAAACACACATCATCAAACTTAAAAGAATATAAATGATACAAAGAATAATCTCATTCTGCGATGGAAATAAACTAGAAATTGATAACAAAAAAGTAGCAAGAAAATCAAGGGTATTTGGAGATTAAACAATATACTTCTAAATAACACATGGGCCAAAGAGAAAATCTAATGAGAAATTTTAAAATATGTTTAACTAAATGGAAACAAAATTACAACTTATCAAAAGTTGTGTAATATAGCAAAACCAGTACTTAAAGGGACATGTATAGCATTGAATGTCTATACTAGAAAAATCTAAAATCAATAATTTAAGCCTCTACCTTAGTAAACTGGTGAAAGAAGAGAAAAAAAGCAGAGGAAAAAGAAATAATAAATCAAAGCAGAAATCAATGACACTGAAGAAAGGGGAAAAAAATAGTGAAAAGCAACAAACCCAGAAGCTGTTTCTTTGCACATATCCAAAAGAAAAAAAGAAAAAACAAGACAACAGTCTAACCAGGCTACTCAAGGAAAATAAAAAGAGAGAAAACACCAATGAAATCGCCAATTAAATCGAAATGAAAGAAGGGCCATCACTACTGACTCCACGGACATTAAAAGGATAATAAATGAATATTATAAACAACTCTAGGCCTACAAATTTGAAAAGTTAAATCGACAAATTGCTTGAAGATACAATTTCCCAAAACTATACAAGGATAAATAATCAGAATAGGTCTGTATCTATTAAAGAAATTTAATCTATAATTAATAAGCTTCCAGTAAAGACAGCACCAGGCCCAGATGATTCCACTGATGAATTCTAACAAAAAGTTAAGGAAGACATGAAAACAATTCTCTACAATCTCTTCCAGAAAACAGAAGCAGAGGGGACACTTCCTAATTCATTCTATGAGGCCAGCATCACTCTAAAGTCAAAACCAGAAAAAGAAATTAAAAGAAAGGAGAATTGACCACCAATATCTCTCATGAACATAGATGCAAATTCCCCAGCAAAGTATAAGCAAAACAAATCTAACAATGTATAAAAGGAATTATATACCACAACTAAGTGGACTTTATTTCAGGTGTGCAACATTTGAAAATCAGTAATGCTAACTCATCATATCACTAGGCTAAAGAAAATAATCACATGATCATATCAATAGGTGAAGAAAAGAATTTGATAAAATCCAATACCCATTCATCATAAAATTTCCCAGCAAACTAGAAGTAGAGAGGCATTGGCTCAGCTTCATATACTGAATAGAACATCTAAAAATAAAAAATTAAAAAACAGGTAAAACATCCTACTTCATACTGAGAAGATAGATGCTCTCACACTATAAGATCAGGAACGAGGCTAAGATATCCCTTCTCACCATGCCTACTCAACACTGGACTGGAAGTCCTAGCTAATGCAATAAGGTAAGAGAAGGAAGAAAAAGACATACAGATTTGAAAGGAAAAAATAAACCTGTTTTTGCTCACAGATGACCTAATTGTCTACGTAGGAAATCTCAAATAACCAACAACAAGAAAACTCCTGGTATCAGTAAGCCAAGGTTAATATACAATAGTCAATTGTTTTCCAATAAACAAATTGAACTTGCAATTGAGAAACCTAATGCCATTTACATTACCACCAAAAAAAGATCGATTATAAATAATTCTTAGAAAAATAAGTATAAGATTTATATGAGAAATACAAATGTCACTGAAAAAAATTAAAGAAGATCTAAATAAATAAACACTCCATGTTCATGGATAGGAGGATGCAAGATTATTGAGATGTCAGTTACTCCCAACTTGATTTATATACTCAATACAATTCTGCTCAAAACTGCAGCAAGGTATTTTGTAGATAGCAACAAACAATCTAAAGTTTATATAAAAAATGAAAAGATCCATAATAACCAACTCAAATCAATACCAAAGAAGATAAAAGTCAGAGAACTGATATTACTGGATTTCAAAACAGACTTTAAAGCTACAATAAGCAAAACCACATACTATTAGCAAAAGAAGAGACAAATAGACCAAGGCACAGAATAGAAAACCTAGAAACAGACCCCACATACAGTCAACTGATCTTTAACAAAGGAGCAAAGGCAATTCAATAGAGAAAGGAGTCTTTTAACTCACAGTGCTGGGACAACTAGACATCCACATACAACAAAAAAGAATGCTGATACAGACTTTACATGTTGCAAAACAATTAACTCAAAATGGATCACAGACCTAAATGGAAAACTCAAAATTAAAAAAATCCAGGGACTCCCCTCACAGTCCAGTGGTTAAGACTGCACTTCCACTGCAGGGGGCATGGGTTTCATCCCTGGTCAGGGAACTAAGATCCTGCCTGCCATGAGGAGTGGGAAAATAAACAAAAAAAAGCAAACAAAACAGAAGGTAATATAGGAGAAAGTCTTGGGTTTGGCAACGAGATTTTAGACACAACACCAAAAGCACAATCCATGAAAGAGAAAAATGATAAGCTGAACTTCATTAAAATTAAAAACTTCTACTCTGTAAAAGGTACTATTAAGAGAATGAAAAGACAAGCCACAGACTGGGAAAAAAATAATTGTAAGACACATATCTGATAATAAACATGAATCAAAAATATACAATGAACTCTTAAAAAACTCCACAATAAGAGAACAAAAAAGTCAATTTAACAGTGGTTAAAAGAGATGAACAGACGCCTCACCAAAAATATACACAGATGGGAAGTAGCATACGAAAAGATGATCAACATCACGGGTCTTCACGGAATTTGGGATTAAAATAACAATGAGATACCTATCAATATGGCTAAAACAAAAACAAACACCAGACAATACCAAATGCTGGCAAGGATGGGGACCAATAGCAACTCTCATTCAGTGCTAAAGGGAATGCAAAGTGATAGAGACACACTGGAAACTGTCTGGAAGTTTCTTTTAAGCTAAACATAATCTTATCACATGATCTAGCAATTAAACGCCTAGGTATTTACTCAAAAGAGTTGAAAACTTATGTCCATCCAAAAGCCTTCAAACAAATGTTAATAGTACACTAATTCATAGCTGCCAGAAACTGAAATCAACCAAGATGACCTTCAGCACATGAATGGGTACACAAACTGTGGTAGTCCACGTGATGGAATGCTATTCAGCCATGAAAAGAAATGACATTTCAAACCACAAACAGATATAGAGAAACTTAAATGTATATTGATTAGCAAAAGGAACTAGTTTAAAAGGCCTACTTATTGAGTTATTTGTAGTGAGGTGGATGGACCTAGACTCTGTCATACAGAGTGAAGTAAGTCAGAAAGAGAAAAACAAATACTGTATGCTAACACATACATATGGAATCTAAGGGAAAAAAGTGGTCAAGAAGAACCTAGGGGCAAGACAGGAATAAAGATGCAGACCTACTAGAGAATGGACCTGAGGATATGGGGAGGGGGAAGGGTAAGCTGTGACAAAGTGAGAGTGTGGCATGGACATATATAAACTACCAAACGTAAAACAGATAGCTTGTGGGAAGCAGTCGCATAACACAGGGAGATCAGCTCGGTGCTTTGAGACCACCTAGAGGGGTGGGATAGGGAGAGTGGGAGGGAGGGAGATGCAAGAGGGAAGAGATATGGGGATATATGTATAACGGATTCACTTTGTTATAAAGCAGAAACTAACACACCACTGTAAAGCAAGTATACTCCAATAAAGATGTTAAATAAATAAATAAATAAAAAGCCTACATACTGTAGAATTCCATCAACATTATATTCTGGAAAAGGCAAAACTCTAGAGAGAGTAAAAAGTTCAGAGTTGTCAGGGGCTCAGAGTGAGGTTTTGAGGGATGGACAGGTGGAGCACAGGAGATTTTTAGGGCAGTGAAACTCTTCTGCATGATGCTCTGTTGGTGAGTAGATGACGTCATGCCTCTATCAACCACTATAGAAGTGTAAAGCACAAAAAGTGAAATGTGTTATAATCAGTGGACAATAGTCAATAATAATGTATCACTATTAGTTGATCAATTATAACAAATGAACTTGTATCCATTGAACCAATATAAGATGTTACTAATAGGAGACTCTAACTGGAAGAAGTGAGTGGCTGTATGGGAACTCTTTGCACTATCTGCTTAATTTTCTGTAGTCCTGAATCTGTTCTTTCAAAAAGTCTATTGATTTAAAAACTAGAAAAAAATCTGGACAAGAACACATAGCCAGTACAGAGCTGTACACAACAATACCAAATAAATAAGAGTCATGAGTAACGAAAAGCAAAAGATAACAATGCCAATAATTCGACCCTCTAATTAAAACTCTAAGGGAATCGGCACAGAAAATAGTCAAACATATAAGGAACTTCAGAACCCTGGTGGAAAAGAAGATCACCACAGCGAAATCAGGAGACTGGCAGGAAACAAAATCAACAATTCCTTAGATCATGTTAATAGAAAATACACCAGGAGCTTCAAGATGATGAAAGAGTAAGACACAGAGATCACCTTCCTCCCGCAAATACATCAGAAATACAACTACATGTGGAACAACTCCTACAGAACATTTACTACTGAACGCCGGCAGAAGACCTCAGACCTCCCAAAAGGCAAGAAACTCCCCCACGTACCTGGGTAGGGCAAAAGAAGGAAGAAAAAACAGAGACCAAAGAACAGGGATGGCACCTGCACCAGTAGGAGGGAGCTGTGAAGGAGGAAAGGTTTCCACACACTAGGAAGCCCCTTCGTGGGCGGAGACTGCGGGTGGCAGAGGGGAGAAGCTTCGGCGCCACGGAGGAGACCACAGCCACAGGGGTGCAGAGGGCAAAGCGGAGAAATTCCCGCACAGAGGATCCATGCCGACCAGCACTCACCAGCCGGGGCAGGTGGGGGCTGGGAGCTGAGCCTCGGGCTTCAGAGGTCGGATCCCACGGAGAGGACTGGGGTTGGCTGCGTGAACACAGCCTGAAGGGGTTAGTGCGCCACGGCTAGCCGGGATGGAGTCCGGGAACGAGTCTGGAGCTGCCGAAGAGGCAAGAGACTTTCTTCACTCTTTGTTTACTGGTGCGCGAGGAGAGGGGATTCAGAGCGCCGCTTAGAGGAGCTCCAGAGATGGGCGCGAGCCACGGCTGTCAGCACGGACACCAGAGACGGGCATGAGACGCTAAGGCCGCTGCTGCCGCCACCAAGAAGCCTGTGTGCAAGCACAGGTCACTCTCCACACCTCCCCTCCCGGGAGCCTGTGCAGCCCGCCACTGCCAGGGTCCCGTGATATAGGGACAATTTACCCGGGGGAACGCACGGCACGCCTCAGGCTGGTGCAACATCATGGCGGCTTCTGCCGCTGAAGGCCCTCCCCTCACTCCGTGCCCCTCCCTCCCCCCGGCCTGAGTGAGCCAGAGCCCCCGAAGCAGCTGCTCCTTTAACCCCGTCCTGTCTGAGCGAAGTACAGACGCCCTCAGGCGACCTACACGCAGAGGCGGGTCCAAATCCAAAGCTGAACCCCGGGAGCTGTGCAAACAAAGAAGAGAAAGGGAAATCTCTCCCAGGAGCCTCAGGAGCAGCGGATTAAATCTCCACAATCAACGTGATATACCCTGCATCTGTGGAATACCTGAATAGACAACGAATCATCCCAAATTGAGGAGGTGGACTTTGGGAGCAACAATAGATATATATTTTTTTCCCTCTCTTATTTGTGAGTGTGTATGTGTATGCTTCTGTGTATGATTTTGTCTGTAGAGCTTTGCTTTTACCATTTGTCCTAGGGTTCTGTCTGTTTTTTTTTTCTTTTTATTACTTAAAGAATTTTTTTCTTAAAAATTATTTTTTATTTTAATAACTTTATTTTATCTTCTTCTTTCTTTCTTTCTTTTCTCCCTTTTATTCTGAGCCATGTGGAGGACAGGCTCTTGGTGCTCCAGCCAGGCATCAGGGCTGTGCCACTGAAGTGAGAGAGACAAGTTCAGGACACTGGTCCACAAGAGACCTCCCAGCTCCACGTTATATCAAACGGCAAAAATCTCCCAGAGATCTCCATCTCAATGCCAAGACCCAGCTCCACTCAATGACCAGCAAGCTACAGTGCTGGACACCCCATGCCAAACAACTAGCAAGACAGGAACACAACCCCATCCATTAGCACAGAGGCTGCCGAAAATCATAGTAAGGCCACAGACACCCCAAAACACACCACCGGACGCGGTCCTGCCCACCAGAAAGACAAGAGCTAGCCTCATCCACCAGAACACAGGCACTAGTCCCCTCCACCAGGAAGCCTACACAACCCACTGAACCAACCTTAGCCACTGGGCACAGACACCAAAAACAACGGGAAGTACGAACCTGCAGCCTGCGAAAAGGAGACCCCAAACACAGTAAATTAAGCAAAATGAGAAGACAGAGAAACACACAGCAGATGAAGGAGCAAGGAAAAAACCCAGCAGACCTAACAAATGAAGAGGAAATAGGCAGCCTACCTGAAAAAAAATTCAGAATAATGATAGTAAAGATGATCCAAAATCTTGGAAACAGAATGGAGAAAATACAAGAAACGTTTGACAAGGACATGTTTGTTTGACAAGAGCAAACAAACAGTGATGAACAACACAATAAATGAAATTAAAAATTCTCTAGAAGGGATCAATAGCAGAATAACTGAGGCAGAAGAATGGATAAGTGACCTGGAAGATAAAATAGTAGAAATAACTACTGCAGAGCCGAATAAAGAAAAAAGAATGAAAAGAATTGAGGACAGTCTCAGAGACCTCTGGGACAACATTAAACACACCAACATTCGAATTATAGGGGTCCCAGAAGAAGAAGAGGAAAAGAAAGGGACTGAGAAAATATTTCAAGAGATTATAATTGAAAACTTCCCTAATATGGGAAGGGAAATAGATAATCAAGTCCAGGAAGCACAGAGAGCCCCATACAGGATAAATCCAAGGAGAAACACACCAAGACACATACAAATCAAACTATCAAAAATTAAATACAAAGAACAAATACTAAAAGCAGCAAGGGAAAAACAACAAATAACACCTAAGGGAATCCCCAGAAGGTTAAGAGCTGATCTTTCAGCAGAAACTCTGCAAGCCAGAATGGAGTGGCAGGACATATTTAAAGTGATGAAGGAGAAAAACCTACAACCAAGATTACTCTACCCAGCAAGGATCTCATTCAGATTTGATGGAGAAATTAAAACCTTTACAGACAAGCAAAAGCTAAGAGAATTTAGCACCACCAAACCAGCTTTACAACAAATGCTAAAGGAACTACCCTACGCAGGAAACACAAGAGAAGGAAAAGGCCTGCAATAATAAACCCAAAACAATTAAGAAAATGGTAATAGGAACATACATATTGATAATTACCTTAAATGTAAATGGACTAAATGCTCCAACCAGAAGACATAGATTGGCTGAATGGATACAGAAACAAGACCCGTATATATGCTGTCTACAAGAGACCCACTTCGGACCTAGGGACACATACAGACTGAAAGTAAGGGGATGGAAAGAGATATTCCATGCAAATGGAAATCAAAGAAAACTGGAGTAGCAATTCTCATATCAGACACAATGGACTTTAAAACAAAGACTATTAGAAGAGACAAAGAAGGACACTACATAATGATCAAGGGATCAATCCAAGAAGAAGCTATAACAACTGTAAATATTTATGCACCCAACATAGGAGCAGCTCAATACTAACTAACTAAGGCAAATACTAACAGCCATAAAAGGGGAAAGTGACAGTAACACAATCATAGTAGGGGACTGTCACACCCCACTTTCACCAATGGACAGATCATCCAAAATGAAAATAAATAAGGAAACACAAGCTTTAAATGATACATTAAACATATCACTTTTAATTGATATTTATAGGACATTCCAACCAAAAACAACAGAAGACAGTTTCTTCTCAAGTGCTCATGGAATATTCTCCAGAATAGATCATACCTTGGGTCACAAATCAATACTTGGTAAATTTAAGAAAACTATAATCCTATCAAGTATCCTATCTGACCACAACGCTATGAGACTAGATATCAATTACAGAAAAAAAACCCAGAAAAAATACAAACACATGGAGGCTAAACAACATGCTACTCAATAACTAAGAGATCACTGAAGAAATCAAAGAGGAAATCAAAAAATACCTAGAAACAAATGACAATGAAAACACGAAGACCCAAACCTACGGGATGCAGCAAAGGAGTTCTAAGAGGGAAGTTTATAGCAATACAATCCTACCTCGAGAAACAAGAAACATCTCAAATAAACAACCTAACCTTATACCTAAAGCAATTAGAGAAAGAAGAACAAAAAAGCCCCAAAGGTAGCAAAAGGAAAGAAATCATAAAGATCAGATCAGAAATAAATGAAAAAGGAATGAAGGAAACAATAGCAAAGATCAATAAGACTAAAAGCTGGTTTTTTTGAGAAGATAAACCAAATTGATAAACCATTAGCCAGACTCATCAAGAAAAGAAGGGAGGGGCTTCTCTGGGGGTGCAGTGGTTGATAGTCTGCCTGCTGATGCAGGGGCATGGGTTCGTGCCCCGGTCCGGGAAGATCCCACATGCCACGGAGTGGCTGGGCCTGTGAGCCATGGCCCTTGAGCCTGCGTGTCCGGAGCCTGTTGCTCTGCAATGGGGGAGAGGCCACAACAGTGAGAGGCCCGCGTACTGCAAAAAAAAAAAAAAGAAAAAGAAAAGGGAGAAGACTCAAATCAATAGAATTAGAAATGAAAAAGGAGAAGTAACAACTGACACTACAGAAATACAAAGGATGATGAGAGATTACTACAAGGAACTATATGTCAAAAAATTTGACAACCTGGAAGAAATGGACAAATTCTTAGAAAAGCACAACCTTTCGAGACTGAACAGGAAGAAACAGAAAATATGAAGAGACGAATCACAAGTAACGAAATTGAAAGTGTGATTAAAAATCTTTCAACAAACAAAAGTCCAGGACCAGATGGCTTCACAGCAAAATTCTATTAAACATTTAGAGAAGAGCTAACACCTATCCTTCTCAAACTCTTCCAAAATATAGCAGAGGGAGGAACACTCCCAAACTCATTCTACGAGACCACCATCACCCTGATACCAAAACCAGACAAAGATGTCACAAAGAAAGAACAGTACAGGCCAATATTACTGATGAACACAGATGCAAAAATACTCAACAAAATACTAGCAAACATAATTCAACAGCACATCAAAAGGATCATACATCCTGATCAAGTGGGGTTTATCCCAGGAATGCAAGGATTCTTCAATATATGCAAATCAATCAATGTGATACAACATATTAACAAACTGAAGGATAAAAACCATATGATCTGACCCACCTCCTAGAGAAATGGAAATAAAAACAAACAAATGGGACCTAATGAAACTTACAAGCTTTTGCACAGCAAAGGAAATCATAAACAAGACGAAAAGACAACCCTCAGAATGGTAGAAAATATTTGCAAATGAAGCAACCGACAAAGGATTAATTTCCAAATATACAAGCAGGTCATGCAACTCAATATCAAAAAAACAAACAACCCAATCCAAAAATGGGCAGAAGACCTAAATAGACATTCCTCCAAAGAAGATATACAGACTGCCAACAAACACACGAAAGAATGCTCAACATCACTAATCTTAGAGAAATGCACATCAAAACCACAATGAGATACCATCTCACACCAGTCAGAATGGCCATCATCAAAAAATCTAGAAACAATAAATGCTGGAGAGGGTGTGGAGAAAAGGGAACCCTCTTGCACTGTTGGTGGGAATGTAAATTGATACAGCCACTATGGAGAACAGTGTGGAGGTTCCTTAAAAAACTAAAAATAGAACTGTGTTCACGGCGCCAGCCCCAGTCCTCTCCCTGCATCCGACCGAAGCCCGAGCTGGGAATCTCTCCGCTTTGGCTTCCGCACCCCTGTTGCTGTGCTCTCCTCCACGGCTCCCAAGCTTTCCCCTCCGACACCCGCAGACTCCGCGCTCGAAGGGGCTTCCTAGTGTGTGGAAAGCTTTCCTCCTTCACAGCTCCCTCCCACTGGTGCAGGTCCCGTCCCTATTCTTTTGTCTCTGTTTTTTCTTTATTCTTTTGCCCTGCCCAGGCACGTGGGAAGTTTCTTGCCTTTTGGGAGGTCTGAGGTGTTCTGCCAGCATTCAGTAGGTGTTCTTTAGGAGTTGTTCCACATGTAGATGTATTTCTGATGTATTTCTGGGGAGGAAGGTGATCTCAATGTCTTACTCTTCTGCCATCTTGAAGCTCCTCCCATATTATTTTTCAGTTATGAAAAACTAAGTCATTTCAAAAGTGTTATTTTACATTAATCAAATTATATAATTTAAACATCTTCCAGATTTAAATTTTTTTCTTAAATACATACTGTAAAATATTGGAAGGAAAGAGATTATATTGGTTATCTGGTTATCTTTGACTTTATTTTTTTCTCAGAAGCTCTAGCTGCTCCAAAGTGTCTATAATAATCATGTAGCACTCATAAAATGAGAACAATGCATTTTTTTTAAATATAGTAAACGTCCTTTCTTATCTATACAGCTATCAACCAGAAAGTGGATCTTGTTTGAACGTTAAAGAAATTGGTCAAAGAGAATAAACTTTCAGTTGCATGTAAGATGTATAAGTCCTGGGGTTTAAATGTGCAGCATGGTGACTACAGTTAATCATACTGTATCATGTACTCGAAATCTGCTAAGAAAGTAGATCCTGTATTCTCACCACAGATGCCAAAAATGAAAAAAGTAGCTAAAAAAAAGAAGCAGCCTCTGTGAAGGGAGCTTTGAGTAGAAATCACTCTGAAATCTCACTGTTTTAAGTTCAGTGGGGAGCAGGTATGGTATAACATGTATATGTTTGAGTTATTGGGTTTTATCTCTTTCTGTCCTTTAAAAAATTAAAAAAATTAATCTCATTTCAAGAGCTATACTTTTGATTAACAATGATGTTACCATTTATTGAGTATTTGTGACAAATCAAGCACTATATTAACAGTTAAATCAGTACTGCATTTAATGATCTAAAACAACCCTATGAAGTCATTATCCTTATCCGTATTTCACAGATGTGAACACTTATCCAAGGTAACACAATAAGTAGAGCCAGCACTTCAACTCAGGTTTGTCTAATTCAAATCCTTAGCTCTAAACTATTACAGAGGCAGACCTTGGAGATATTGTTGGTTCCAGACCACTGCAATAAATCGAGTATCACAATAAAGTTACACACATTTTTTGGTTTCCCAATGCATATAAAAATTATGTTTACACTGTACTGTCGTCTACTAAATGTGCAACATCACTGTCCTAAAAAATGTACACACCTTAACTAAGAAGTACTTTCTTTAAAAAGTGCTAACCAATATCTGACCCTTCACCAAGTCACAGTAACATCAAAGATCACTGATCACAGATCACCATAACAAACACTAATGAAAAAGTTTGAAATATCGTGAGAATTACCAAAATGTGATACAGAGACACGGAGTGAGCAAATGCTGTTGGAAAAATGGCACCAAAAGACACTGCATGCAGGGTTGCCACAAACCTCTAGCATGTTTAAAAAAAAAAAAAGCAGTATCTGTGAAGCGCCATAAAGCAAAGCACAATTAAATGAGGTATGCCTGTATTATAGTTTCTTTAGAGAAGGCAAAACAAAGCAAAACTGTAGACACTGTAGACAATACAGAAAAGAATAAGGAGGAAAATATACGTTACTCAAATCAACAACTCAGAGCAACCCTTTGGTGAATTTCCTTGCTGCTTTACATTTTATTTCAAGATGATATATCATTTTATAGATCACGGGTCACATAATACAGAGAGTTATGTTCGGCTCATTTTGTAAGCATTCCCCCATATCATTAAACATTCCCTTGCTGCTTTCTAACAGTTATGGGAAACTCGTTTGTTTGATTTTATCTTGCCTAACGATGAAAAAGTACAAATTGTTTTGAATTCTACTAGTGTTCATGTTAAGCTTTGCTAACACTTTAATATATATTTCTTCAATTATCTCTGCATCACTTATTAGTCTTCCCTGTTCTTCAAACGTGCCTGGCATGTTCCCTCCCCAAGGTGTAGACACACTTTCTCTTTTCTCAGTCTTGATTGTTCTGACCCCAGATACCTGCAGAGCTCACTCTCTTACCTCCTTCAGGTCTTCAATGAAATGTCACCTTCACAGTAAGGATATACCTGGCCAACCTATTCAAAACTGCAATTATACAATCACAAACTCTCCACTCTCACCATCTCTATTTCCCTTTTATATTTTAGTTTCCTTTGTATTGTTACCATCTCACATACAATATATATTACCTATTTATCTTGGTTATTGTTGTCTTCACCCACTAGTATGCAAGCTGCATATGAGGGCAAGGATATTTTTCCTGATTTACTCACTGCTTTATCTACAGTACCTAGAACAATGTCTAATAGGTAGTAGATGTTCAATAAATATTTGTCAAATGAATAGTCATCAATAAAATGATCGCAGGGTGGTCCTTCCCCCTCCTTCCAATTAAAATCATGGAATTGAACCATAAAAGTATGTAATGCAGTGTCTCACACACCTGAGATATCTAGTAATTAGTAGATTTAAGAAGAAGGACAATCTCAGGTTTCCCAAATAAAGATAAAACACTACTGGAGCCTAAATTTTGCTAGAATGGTTAAGCGGAATGTTGTTTTAGGCTAACCTTCTGGTAATATTTCAGGTTCTTGGTAGAGTGAGCAGAAGCCTGATATATCACCAAAGTGGGTAAATTTACCCAGCTCCTACACTCAAGTCAGTTCAGAGACCCACAGCACCTTGACTCCGGGGGAGGCTACGTCATATTGAACGTTGTCCCTGCAATGCAGCCAGAATTCATTGCAGTGACTCCTCTGAGCCTTTTCCTAGAGGGAATGACAGCCATTTACTAGGATGTAAGGGTACTGGGGAAAATAAAACACCCTAAGCTTTGGGGAATTATTGATGCTAGGTATGAATTGTCTCTAACCGCTGGGGAGTTTTAATGCCACCTTGATCCGCTGACCAAAGTGGGGGCTTAGGGAAATCAGATATACAATGAGTCTTGGGCTAAGTCCATCTAACAGTGGGTTCGGACAGGCCACAGACTTATCCTGTGCTTATTTCCTCAGTTACTGAATAGATATTGGCAAAGATTTATGAAGTATCTAGCAGAAACCTCACATTGGTTCCTGGATCCCTGGAGTGAGAGCTATGAAGAAAAGAAGCGCCAATTTGAAGACTGTGGAACTGTGCCCATCTTCCAAAATAGTAAGCCAAGATGCTACCACATCACTAGAGGATTTCAGAGATTAGTACCACCTGCAAAAACTTAAAAGGTGTGGCATCAGGGATTCTCATTTAACTCACTTATTTCACAGTGCCGAAGGCCTATGTGTGTGTGTGTGTGGGGGGTCTCAAGGAACAGCTGTAGATTATTATAAATTTAGTCACATAGTGATTCCAGCTCTTCCAGAAAAGGTATCTTTACTGGGGTATCTTGACACTGACAGTGGCACCTGATACAGAGCTAACCTATCAAACACTTTCTTTTCAATATAAATCAGTAAAGCAAATCAGAAGTTGTTTGCTTTCTCCTGCCAAGGGCAGCAGTACACGTTCCTTGTCTTATCTAAGGACTGTATCACCACCTTGTTTAAAATACAAGGCTCAGTGACTTTGGTTTTACTCCTGTCCCACAGAGCATCTCTCTGGTCCACTACATTGATCATGCTAATTGAATCTTTTCACAAAGAAGTAGCCAGCACGCTTGATGCCAAAATACAGACATATCATCCTTGGAAAGTTCATGGGCCTCATCACTGAAGTTACTAGGAATACACTAATCTATTGCACACCGGGATATTCCCTCTAAAGTGAGAAAACAAGTTCCTCTAACTCAAACTTTCCACAATGAAGAAAGCAGCACAGTACTTAAAACTTTGAAGCAATACCTACCACATTCACGAGCGCTTCTCTGATCAATTCAGGTAACTCAGGAGCTAGCCGCTTTTCAATAAGGCCTAAAATAAGAGAGAGTTCTATAGCCAGCTCAGGCTGGCATTACAAAATGCCTTAGCAAGTGACCTCATGACCTAGTAGTGGCAATGATACTTAAAGCGTCTGTGGCATGTAGGCAAACCACAACAAAAAAAAGCAGAGAGCCCTAGTGTTTTGAAGGAGGGCTATACTATATTCTGCTAAAAATTCGTCCTCATTTGTTGGTTTGCAAACCGGCCCCGGTACCGGCAGGGAAGGGAGAGACCGAAGAGGCAGCTACTCCAGATTGGTAGACGGCAGGTTTAAGCACCAAAGAAACTTACCCACAAGGCGTGTCTTGGGCACCGCAAGATGAGAAGGTCTCCACTCCTGCCCGCCAGAATCTTAAAAGTTTATATGGAGGCCTTAACGAGGTTCAGTCGCGTATCTGGATGGTCTCAATACACTTTACTCTGTCAAGGCTGAGCCCTTAAAATGGCTCTGGCCGTGGGAGCTGTAGGCGGAGCGTACCTTCTAAGGCCGGGGCGTGGCGAGAACCCTCCGGGTCCACCTGGAGGGTCAATCAGAGGTCATGTCCTCTTGATGACCTCCTCCAGCAGCATTTGAAGATCAAGCCCTAATTGGCTCTAGACCTCAGTAGAGAATGAATGTCTGAGTATGGAAAATCAAGTGCCCATGTAAGCTCGGCTTCCCATTGTAGATTATGTACTGACACACATCCTCATACATCTGAATTTATGTCAGTATTCCATTTCTTTAAATGAAAATGAAACATAGGATATCAGTGCCAAGCAGCTTTAATAGCATAAGTAAATAGGATGAGCATGTAGCTGTTACTGTACCCACTTCTCTGGCTTAGCTACCTATCCCTCTAGCCCACACCTCTGGCTTCAAAGACATTCCCTAAGACAAGTTAAGAGTCAGAAAAAGCATGGACCTGACTCATGAATGAGTCTGCATATGTGCTGGAAGCACCAGGTTCCCGCATTACAGCCTCACTGATGGAGAGCCTTGCTAAACCATGGGGAAGGGAATTCTTCTTAGGGGGCAGAACCTGGAGGGGCTCATTTTGTCCTCTTTCTATAGAAAGAGAGCTTGTGAAACCGTTCTACAGTGACTTACGGGCAGTGTAGGTGAAACATGCTATTGCAGTTTTGGTATTAGCTACTTTTATTCCCCTAAAGCCCTACAGCTCCTCCTAGGCATCTCTCCTTCCTGACCCCATGAAGGACTCCAGTAACACCTTTTCGTCCCCCTGCCTCCCAGTATTAGGGTAGGTTAAAAGGATTCTCACTGTGGCTTGTGGCTTTCTCAGTGTTCCAGCATTCCTATTTGGTTCCCTTAACCCTGTCCTTACCTCTTATATAAACCCTTCAGTAAATTCAATCAGACATTTTGAAGTTAACCTTCTGTTTTCTGAGGTGATCCTGATTAATGTAGATATGATAAGAGGCCACCAAAATCGATCTTATCTTTATAAGAAAAGTCTAGAGATCCATTGAAATAGAAAGTTCTTAATAGAGTTGTTGCTGTATTAGACTCTAATAATTAGATCATTCTATAAATATTGTTCACCAGTGAGATGTAGTCTATGTGAAAAATAATTGAACCACCTCAACACACCTGAAATACGATGGTAGGGAAAAAATGGCCTAACAGCAATTTTTCAAAGTATATTTTATTTAGAAAAACAGAAAAGAGGAATTCGCACATAGTGGTTACTAGCTCCAAGCATATACCATTTTGTTTTTTTAACATCTTTACTGGAGTATAATTGCTTTACAATGGTGTGTGTATACCATTTCTTTATGGACAAGAATGGTAATGGTTGTAAGTGGACAGAATTTTTAGTACATACCACCCTTATGCCCATCAAGGGACTTTTTCTTGTCCACTTCTCTCCATGAGTGTACCTGAAAGAGTGGCAAATGAGTATGGACTGGTGGGGATAGAAAAATCACTATGGTAGTTAGATAATTATAGGCCCCTGTTTGCCAGATGTTGGCTTTCCCTGGCATAAGAACAACCAGTAAAAACTAAAATCAGTTTTTAAAAAAAATCTACTTCAGTTTAGGCACTGTCTTAAATGGTAATCATTGAAAGAGATTTAATAGAGTATGACACTTGAATGTGAACAAAAACTTTTTTTCTTCTGAATCTTCACAACCAATCTGGAGTAGCTTTCCATTTCCCTTGGTCTTTGTTATAGAGCAAAGGGAAAAAGAAAGTCAGGATAAGCTCATGCATTGATCAGTATTATCTTAAGACAGTGAAACTGCAAACGTACTATCATCTGAGAAAAGTGCCACATCACATCTGTATTTGAATTCTTTTTTAAGATTCTTAGGACTGAGTTCATTTGGTAAACAAAAAATTATTGAGCACCTATTATGTCAGGCACTCCTTGCACCATTGGAGATCCAGCAATAACAAATGTTGCTTAAATCATAATGAGGCTGTGCAAAAAATAAAATAAATAAGCAAAGCATATGCCATGTGTTGGAAAGTATATGGAGTAAAATAAGGCAAGGGAGATGGATAAGGATTTTTGAGGAATGAGATAAAGATCCCAAAAGTAATAAATTGGTCAAACAAAGTCTCACTGAGAAGGTCTCACTTGACTTAAAACCTAAAAGAAGAGAGGAGAAAACCATGGGGATATCTTTAGAAGAGCAGTCCAGGAAAGGTCAAAGGAGTGGAAGGTTGCCACTCAGGGTGTGTGAGCCCTACGGAACATTTGATTTACTTAACCTTTTAGTTTAGGGAACGGGTTTCCAACTCCATCACTACTGATATATTTGGACAGAGAATTGTTTTTTTATGGGGGCTGTCCTGTGTGTTACAGGATATTTACCAGCATTCTGGGTTCTACCCATTAGAAGCCAGCTTGTTGAGACAACTAAAAATGTCTTCGGATATTACCAAATGTCTCTTGGGGAGCAAAACTGTCCCGATTGAGAACCACTGACTAGAAGTCAACATAAATAACAAAGGCCAAATATATTTTTCTTTAATTGCATAGCCATCATCTGCTTGGCCTGTAAAAAGAATAAATTCTTTGAATAGATTCTTTTGCCTCACTACATACTCAGTTTGGTTAGGTCAAGTGGAAAGAACTTCATGACAGATGGCTCTTCTGGTCCCAAGATGGTACTTATTTTTCTAGCCATTCCACCTGTGTTTCACTACATATGTTTTCTCTAGCCATGACAAGGATTCAGAGTTCAGCTGTAGCCATTACGGTGCGTTAGGCTGGACCTCGTTAATGTATATTCTTCCAACCATATGTGCCTTTGTAGGTCAGGGAAGCAGTGTCAGAAAAAGGTTCTGAGCAGAGGCAGAACTCTTCACTCCACCACGCAACCCTGTCACCCCCTAGCATCTTGGAAAGCTCAAGGTGCTTGGAAAGCTCAGAGGCAAAATCTGGACCGACAAACTGAATACTTAAAACAGCAGTAACCATTCACAAGAGATTATTTTCAAAATTTGGGGTGATAGACCTCTGTAAAGCCCAGAATCTAAGAGACATGTTGATTTTTTCAAAGAACCAAAAAATTGTCCCCTGGGTAACAATAATCACAAAGAAGATAAGGGATATATATGTATGCCTACCTACACACAAACACAATTTCCATTAAAATCCTGATTCATTTTGGATACATAGAGACAAAAGGTGACATAATTTTGATAGTCTCATGTTAAACATATTCATTTGAAAGTTGTATTCAGTAAACTTTAAAAAAAAAAAATTCCCTTATATCCCCAAACCTGGATCTTATCCTTCCTTTCCTCATTATATTTGATGTTTAACTTTTTACTTAAACATACTATTGCAAAATAAGTATTATTATTTTAAGATTATGTATTTTTAATTTATGTAAATGGTATTTTTCACTGAGCCTTATTTTTAGGATTCATCTGCATTGCTACATGCATTTCTAATCACTTGTTTCTAAATATCGCGTAACGGTCATTCTGAAAGTTTTTTTTACTATACGCTCTCCCAGTGAGGCACGCAGTGGTAGCCTCCAATGTTGTACAAATAATAAAGCAATGTACATCACCTTGCATGTCTCCTCATGGACCTACAGAAGGATTTTCCTGGGAAATATGCATAGAAGAATGGCTGGATCATAGGTCACATATATTTAGTTTGATAATGTAGTGCTTGATTGCTCTCCAGAATTTGTACCATTAGGACAATAACTCCACACCCTCACTCAAACCTGGCATTATCTAGCTGTCTAAATGTTGCCAATCTGTTATTATTACAAATTCCTATTAATTCACTGTTGTTTTAATTAACATTTTTGTGATTAACTGTGAGCAGCTCTACCAATGCTAATTTCACTTTTTGGATTTCCTGTTCTGGAAATTGTTCACTTATCTATCAGAGATTATGTGTTTATATTTGTAGCAGTTTCTTGCATAATTTAGATACTAATTACTTGTCTGTTTTAGACATTGTAAATATCATGTGTTAAATCACTCCTCAAAAACCATGTCCATGGTAATTGAAACAGAAATCTTTAGCTGTGATGTAATACAAATGATCAAAAATGTCACTTTCTGTGCTTTCTATTCAGTAAACATGCAATAATCATCTATTAAGTGTTGAACCCTAGGGAAGAGATTTAGTCCCACTTAGTCTCACTCACCAAAGGGTTATTATTTGAGGAAAGAGAACCATAATTGTAATTACAGGCAGAAATAAGTGAAAGAAATTTCAAAACACTAAAATGCGAATATAGGAATTGAAAAAATATGTATTCATGAAGATCAGCTTTGCTGAAGTTATGAGTCTAGGGAGAACAACTCTTCATTCTTCTGTGAGAGATGGAATCAGCCTTTTCACCCCTCTGAGCTCTACTGTTGAATTTTCTAGGTGTTTTCCTAGTGGAGATGTCAGCTCCTTAATCTTTATTAATAAGAGCCTTTATTGAGACAGACACCGTCTTAGAAGCCAGTGATGTGGATATGACTAAGAAACATATCCTGCCTTGGGGGCTTCCCTGGTGGCGCAGTGGTTGAGAGTCCGCCTGCCGATGCAGGGGACACGGGTTCGTGCCCCGGTCCAGGAAGCTCCCACATGCCGCGGAGCGGCTGGGCCCGTGAGCCATGGCCGCTGAGCCTGCGCATCCGGAGCCTGTGCTCCACGACGGGAGAGGCCGCAACAGTGAGAGGCCCGCGTACCGCAAAAAAAAAAAAAAAAGAAAAGAAACATATCCTGCCTGAAGAAGGTTACAGCAAAAAAAATCTAGACACCCTTCTTTTCACGTACTGTGTATGAACATCCTGAGCTTTCTTTTATTCAAACTATTTAACTCCGAAATTCCATAGCTGTTCTTTCTGATTTGTATTCTGCATATCTTAGTGTCACCCGTTATAGCATTAACAATTGTTCATTTAAATTCTGTACTTGTTTCATTTAATATAGCTAAGTCCCATAAGGCGATGGTATAGGTATATTTAGAGAGTTGAGAAAAGGTAGATAATAAATATAAACTGGATGGCTCTATCACGACCTGGAAACAGTGTATTGATGCAATCAGATTTTCGTTTAAAACTGATTACTCAAACTACAGTGTGAGAAATGTGTTTGGTTTATTTGGGTGGAGTAGTGGTAAGATCAGTGTAGGAGAGCAGATATGAATATCTTAGTAAGGCAGAGGAGTAAAAGCGGCCTTTACTATGGAAATACTAGCATGATGGAGCAAAGTTCTCACAAAGTCTATAATTAGGAGGAAGAATTCACAAGAATTTAAAAAATTCATTTATAGTTTGTCTAGGTTAGGGTGGGCTATCATTGATGACTTGCAATTTTGTCAGCTGATGTCAAGCGTTATACCATGCATAGTTTGCTCAGGCTGCCATAATAAAATACTACAGACCGGGTAAATTAAATAAGAGAAATTTATTTTCTCACCGTTCTGGAGGCTGGAAGTCCAAAATCAAGCTGCCAGCAGGGTTGGTTTCTGGTCAAGCATCTCTTCCTGGCTTGCAGACTTCTGCCTTCTCACTGCCTCTTCACATGGCCTTTCCTCTGTGCAAATGTGGAGAGAGAGATCTCTGGCATCTCTTCATCTTCTTTTAAGCACAACAGTCCTATCAGATTGTGGCCCCACCCTTATGATCTCATTTAACCTTAATTATCTCCTTAAAAGCCGTCTAATGCAGTCACCTTGAAGGTGAGGTCTTCAACATATGAATTTTGTGGGAATACAGTTCAGTCCATAACATCCCAGGGTCAACATATCTTTTATGACTGGAAAAAGCAAGTTAAAAGTGTGGATTATTGCAAAAGCAAGTTAAAGTGTGGATATTTTCCCCTAGTCTGTGAGTTTTCTTTTCACTTTCTTGATGGTGTCTTTGAAATATTTTCATTTTATTAAGTCCCATATATTAACTTCTTTTATCACTTGTAACATTTGGTTTTACATAAAACAGAATTTGCTAATATAAATAGTAGTTTGTGACTGTATAGTTTGATGGTGTCTTTGAAATATTTTCATTTTATTAAGTCCCATATATTAACTTCTTTTATCACTTGTAACATTTGGTTTTACATAAAACAGAATTTGCTAATATAAATAGTAGTTTGTGACTGTATAGTCAGGATTATTGCAAAAGCAAGTTAAAGTGTGGATATTTTCCCCTAGTCTGTGAGTTTTCTTTTCACTTTCTTGATGGTGTCTTTGAAATATTTTCATTTTATTAAGTCCCATATATTAACTTCTTTTATCACTTGTAACATTTGGTTTTACATAAAACAGAATTTGCTAATATAAATAGTAGTTTGTGACTGTATAGTCAGGATTATTGCAAAAGCAAGTTAAAGTGTGGATATTTTCCCCTAGTCTGTGAGTTTTCTTTTCACTTTCTTGATGGTGTCTTTGAAATATTTTCATTTTATTAAGTCCCATATATTAACTTCTTTTATCACTTGTAACATTTGGTTTTACATAAAACAGAATTTGCTAATATGAATAGTAGTTTGTGACTGTATAGTCAGAAAACCACATAGGTGATTCAAATTAGTTTTACTTATATTAAAGTTTCTATCGGCCAAAATTTTGTTCAGCTATATAAAATAGAAAACATAAATAACAGTATATCAAATATAATATTTTATTTGTTCCAGGTTTCTGATGGGTTCAGAACATTTCCAAAATTTTTTTTTTTTTTTTTTTTTGCGGTACGCGGGCCTCTCACTGTTGTGGCCTCTCCCGTTGCGGAGCACAGGCTCCGGACGCGCAGGCTCAGCAGCCATGGCTCACGGGCCCAGCCGCTCCGCGGCATGTGGGATCTTCCCGGACCGGGGCACGAACCCGTGTCGCCTGCATCGGCAGGCAGACTCTCAACCACTGCGCCACCAGGGAAGCCCCAAAAATATTTTTTAACCAACTCAGACAACAGAATTGCTGATTGGTTGTTGGAAGGGAACTTGCCTACATTCCC
This sequence comes from Lagenorhynchus albirostris, assembly GCF_949774975.1. Lineage (NCBI taxonomy): Eukaryota > Metazoa > Chordata > Mammalia > Artiodactyla > Delphinidae > Lagenorhynchus > Lagenorhynchus albirostris. The sequence goes on along the minus strand of NC_083116.1, from coordinate 108,795,291 downwards.
CAGTCACCTAGAGCCCAGAACAAAGATCTGGCCAAATCCCTGCCCAAATGCATTACACCAGGGAACCTTGACCCCATGTTTCTGTTTCAACATGCCACTTAAGAAAAATAGCATCAGAAATACCACTGATGAGAGCAGTAGTAGGGTATCAACCTGCCAGCAGAAAGCAAGACAGCAGGTTTAGTTACTATATAGCAACTCTATTAATAGAGTTAAGATTCCAAAGAACACAGGATTATATATCAACAAGGCCAATAACAGCATGCGCTCTTTTTGACCAGTTTGGTTTATGCAACCACAGTGGAGCTGGGGACGGGATTATTTCACTAAAACATGCACATGTTTGCACACATCATTGCTGCGAGAATTAAGTGATGTCTATGTGACTTCACTGAAAGCACCGGAATGTCCACAGAGCAGGTCAGTAGCAAAGAATCCACCTTCTGGAAGAAAGTAAAGCAACAGATTTAGAAGAGATATTTCTACTATATTAAGAGTCAGAATTCCCTTTTTTTTTTTTTTTTGTGGTACGCGGGCCTCTCACTGTTGTGGCCTGTCCCGTTGCAGAGCACAGGCTCTGGACACGCAGGCTCATCGGCCATGGCTCATGGGCCCAGCCGCTCGGTGGCATGTGGGATCTTCCCAGACTGGGGCACGAACCCGTGTCCCCTGCATCGGCAGGCAGACTCTCAACCACTGCACCACCACGGAAGCCCAGAATTCCCATTTTTTAAAAATATAGAGCTTGTTAATCAATGAAGCCAATATCAATCCATCCATCGGGTACTTGAATATGGTAACCTTTCATTAGCTTAGTTTATACAAACCCAGGGTAGCTGAGGAAAGAATTAATTTCACATGAACTTCACCAATTCAGATTATATGAAGGGCAGTTCTCCAAAGGAAAGCTGCAATGCAGTTCATTAAAACAATGGGAATGATTCTGAGCAGTTAAAGCTAATGATGTCCACTAGAGTCCATCTTTAGCTCAACTTACTGAAAACCAACCTACTGAAAGTGAATTTTCCAAACGAGTCATTAAATGAATGGCCAATTTGCAAATGCCTACATTGCAAAATTATCAAGTTTCCTAAAACCAATGACCAAATAAAAAGGCGTACCAAAAATGGTTATAAGAACAATGTTAATGTCCATTATCAGTGTATGAAGATGAAAAACATTATTCTGAACACTAAATACATTCAGAAAGAATTTCACCATGATAAAAAGTTCAACATATTATGTAAATATGAGTCTATGAGTCTATTTTAACTGTTAGTGTTCAAATGCTATTTTATATTTTTAAAATCTTTAAACATTTCAGCATTCAAATATAGTATTTTATTTATTTATTTTTAATTTATTTTTGGCTGCATTGGGTCTTTGTTGCTGCGCACGGGTCTTCTCTAGTTGTGGCAAGCAGGGGGGCTACTCTTTGTTGCGGTGCACGGGTTTCTCATTGCAGTGGCTTCTCTTGTTGTGGAGCATGGGCTCTAGGCGTGCGGGCTTCAGCAGTTGTGGCTCATGGGCTCTAGAGCAGACTCAGTAGTTGTGGCACACGGGCTTAGTTGCTCCGTGGCACGTGGGATCTTCCCGGACCAGGGCTCGAACCCATGTCCCCTGCACTGGAAGGCAGATTCTTAACCACTGCGCCACCAGGGAAGTCCCTAGTATTTTAATTTAATCAATTTACTTTAAATCTGTCTTGCAAATTCACATATGTATCACCGATAAATATTGGCTTTGAGGAATTAATTACATGATTCAATAAGAATCATCCTTAATAGGCAAATTCATTTCTCTTCTGCAAACCTTTGAAACTTACATTAATTTTGCATCAGTTTGCAGTATTTCCAACATTTTTTATTCACAAAACAAAATGACAGCATTTCCTAAGTGACTCCATAGTTGCAACGAGTTTTAGACTTGGGGGGTATCTTTTGGTTAAATGATCAATTTATTAACTAAATGACAAATTTAATTTAGCTAAATGAATATACACGTTTAAACTAGTTATTTAAAATTCTACTTCACTTTAGATGCTTTCATTGAAACTGAGTTATTTTATTTTATTTAAATTAAAAGAAAAATGGTGAGATTCCTGCTATTCTGGCATTCTTGACAGTAGGCACTCAGACCACATCATCAAGGATCTCTAGGTTCCCAATTTATCTATGTTGGTTTAATTCTCAGAATATCTCCCTTCAAATAGTAGCCCTAGATGTGAAACCACTGGTTCCCCAAACCAGCAGCACCAACATCACCTATGCACTTGTTAGAAATGCAGAATCCCAGACCCCACTCCAGATGTACTGAATCAGAAATTCTGGGGACAGAGGAGGGGCTCAGTGTCTAAGTTTTAACAAGCCTCCCAGGTGATTATAATGCATGCTAACATTTGACAGTCACCATAACTGCATGTGAAATAACACTTACTGTGCATTTTGACACAAGAGGATCCTCTTTTGACCACTGAAGTTTCAGAGCTTCCAGAGCAGCCAATATCACTTCCTCCTATCATTCTAGGAGCCTAAAGTGTGCATGCAGAAACCGCCACATGTATTAGTTCCTTCAGCTCTCTTTTGCTTTGTGAGCTCCTTGTTATTCTCAGAGAATATTTTTACTAATGGATCATCTCCTGTCATATCTTGGACCAATCATCCAAACAGCTATCTTGGGATGAGTAGACTTTCTCGGGGAGCCTCTTTTCTTTTAGAGGTTTGAAGACCACTCATTGTGTCTGTAATGAATTTACTGCTGAGCTGGCCTGGATGGGGGAAAAATTCCTGAGGCCCCTTGCACTTGGCTTGAAACATGGGAAAAGCAATCTTTCTCCTCTTACAAGTGTGGAGGAAATGCCTGTCAGGGTGGCAAGTCTTTCAGCCATCTTTCACCTCAACTCTTTTATATTGCTTAGTTGAGTGACGGGTTAATGTCTGCAGAACCAGTTTTGGTCCAGTTACTTTGCAAGGTCATCCACCACTCACTTTAGAATACAGGGGTACTTGGCAGGTACAGATTCAGCCTTTGGAATCTCCAACAAACTCTCATGTAAGAAAAACTGCTGCTTTCAACATCCAGTTCAATGCAGGTTTTCAGGGATATGTTTGACCCACAATGTCATCACTCATAACACCTTTACTTATAGGCAATATGGGTAGATGCATCCTCTCCAAGAGTGAGGAAACGGGCCTAGGGCAAGCACAAAGCAGTAGTGGCTACATACTGCTGTGGCCTAAGATTTACCATCAAGAAAGGGTTTACCTGCCAAGAAGGACATGGGGTAGGCACCTTCATCTGGTGTGAAACCTCCTCCTTGCAGTTAAGAGTACAGACTTGGGGTCCTGCTTTTCTAGGTTCCAATCTGAGCTCTGCCACCTAATGGCCCTGAGGCTTCAGAAAGCAATTTAATTCTGATCGCCACTACTGAATTTTGGTAGACGGTGGATACTTCAATGTTCTCCATGCAGTGAGCTGAAATGAGATGATAAACATAAAGCCATAGTATAACTCTTGGTACATAACATAGTAGTTCTCATTAATAGTTATATTAAACAAACAGCAGCCTCAGGAGGGTGGACTAGAGCAGTAGTTCTCAAGAGGTGATCCTGAAACCAGCAGTGGCATAGCCTAGAATCTTCTTAGAAAGCAAATCCTCAGGGGTCCCACTCAATCAGACAATCCAGTAGGGATCAGCAACCTGAAAATTCTAGCCTAAAAAACTATTTTTTCATACTTCTCTCTCTTTAGAAGTAGAGCACCCTTCTCAATGGCATACTCAGATCTTTCCATAGAGTAGTGATTCTCAAAGTGTGGCCCCTGATCAGCATCAGCTAAACAGTGGTTAGAGATGCAAATTCTCAACCTCACCTACAGAGACCTACCTCAACAAACTCAGAGGGTGAGGTTGGGCCAACCAATCAGATTTAACAAACCTGCCAGGGATTGAATGCCTGCCCGAGTTTGAGAACACTTCCCTGGATCACTGGTTCTCAATACTTTTTGCAAAATGGAATCCCCAGATGATTCTGATTAATTTGACATGAGATAGGAACTGGGAAACAAAAATTTTGAAAGCTACCTTGAGGATTCTAATATGCAGGAAGTTTGAGAACCACTGCTCTAGCCTGCGCTGCCCAACTTTACCAAAGGGGGCAGGAGCAGACCTCACCTCTTCAGAAATCTCAAGAGGAGACCTCACACTGACCCCAAATGGGTTATGTGCTCACCTCTACTTCAAATATTTTGGTAAGGGGGATAGAGGATTGATTGATGGAACCTCTGCATTCTCACCCTTAGTGTGTGGGGAAGGGTGAACTACATTAAAATAACTTAGAATTAAATTCACGGTGATTGGTTCCTAAAAGTGGAATTGTAAATTTGGGGACAGGGTAGTTCTAATAGCAAACAACAAATATGCAGTTAAATAAATGTTTGGGCGGAATTTTTATTGCCAAATGTTTTGTTAGTATTTTCTACTTGTCTGTTCAACTTATGCTTTCAATGATTATCATGGTTGTATTCATCTTTTCTTCCTGATTGTGAAGTTCAAAGTTACTTTTTCTAGAAAAATATTTGTTTTCCGAATTATTAATATAGAATTGCATAAGGACTTGTCACATTTTTTCAATTTCTCATATATTCTGGTCACAATAATTTTGTAATTCATATACTCATTCCATCTTCTGTCAGGTTAAATTTGTTGTACATGCTGAAGTCTTGACTGTATTCTCATATATGTTACTAATATAAAAATTATCACCAGAAATATTTAAAAGTATTCTTAGAAGTGGAAATCAATTGAAGTAGACAAAAATAGGTATTTAGGCATAAAAAATTTAGAAAGTAATCAAGATAACTATTTTATAGGTGTGTTGATAATCGTGACTGTATATATTAGTAAGCGCTGCAAGGTAACTGAAACATTAGGTACAAAGAATTGATACAATGGCAAAATTTTAAAATTATCCAGAGTTATAAAACTATACACATATAACAAAAATATAAATTATATATGAAAAAAGGTACCACACATAAGAATATGAATTTATAAATTCTGCTGTAAAAATTCAAAATTGGCAGGCCTGAGTTGCTAAAAACCAGTACCTGGCAGAGGTCTTCAGTACTAAGGATGGATCTGCTCCACTCAGCCCTTAGATGTCCACTGGGACAGGAATCTTTGTATGCCTGAGGCTTTGGACCACACCACACAGTTGATCCTATCAATGTGATTTGGGGGCAGTGTCTGCTTGTTTAGGCCTGGGGCTATGCACCACACTGTATCATTTTGACCTCTGTCACACTGGGGCTAGAGAAGGAGGAGCTAAGGTCAGTCACGGGGACTCTCCACGCCTAAGTGACCAAGGTTAGGGGGATCTTACCTGGTTGGCAACACTTGCACATGTGGTCACACATCACCTCTGGGAGGATTCAGCTCAGTGAATGGGACTCCACTGAACAGGATGACTGGAGGGTTCTGTCTAGTTTCTCCTGGATTCCTCTTTAATGCCCCATTTCACTTTGCTACTTTTAATAAGTATTCTTTTGCTGCCATAAACTGGAAGCATAAGCTTAACAGCTTTTCTGAGGTCTGTGAGTCCTTTCAAAGAAACACTGAACCTGAGGGTGGTCTTGGAGACCCCAGACAGTCCGATGAGTAAATGATGTCCTACATGGACAAGCTTTCCCCAACTCTAATTACATGAGAATAAGCAGTTTGATGTGAAGTTACCCTCACTGAAATCCCTCAGGCCGTTGTCTAAATCCAGGAGAAAGATACGCTGAAGGAGGCCTGACTCCATGCTCCTGATTCAACAGGCCATCATCTTGTAGGAGGACAGCACTGGAATTCCCACAGCGCCTGACAGGACTTAGGAGTCAACTCTCTGGAAGAAAGCAGAGTAGCAGATTCAGAAGACAGAGTTCTACAATATATATTAAGTTTTGATGCCAAAGTTTAAAATAGAGATGTTTCTATAGTATCAGGGTATCCAGCATCAATCCATTGGATAGGTGAACATGGCCCAATCTGGATCCGTTTGGTTTCTCCAGCACCAGCGGTGTTGGGGATGGCACTGACTCTACTTAAAGCTCATAAATGGAGATTTTTAGGAAATGCAATTGCCCAAAGTAAACCTGCAATGCAATTTTTCAACCCACTGGCAGTTTTCTGAGCAAGTAAACCTACTGATGTCCACTAGAATCCATCTTTAGCTCACCTTACAAAAAGTAAAGGTGCTTAAATTTAATTTTCCAAATGAGTAATTCTCTAAATAAGCAATTTGACAAATAACCAAATAAAACATATCAAAAAGAGATATAATAACTTTGTTAATGTCATTACTATCTAGGAATCAAAACTGGTTTTCATGTATTAAATATCTTCAGAAAAGCATATTTCAATATAACACAAGCTTCAGCATGTTAAAAATGAATCCGTCTGTTTTAATAAAAATTTTTAAATTCCATTTATGACAATTTTGTAAACCTTCTAATCAAATATAGTATATTAAATTTTTTGAATTTCCTTTTAATGTGCCTCTTGCAATGTCATATTTGACTTCAATAAATATTCATTTCTAGGAGCTAAACGTGAATCAGGAAGATCATAAAAAGATGGATTCACTTTTCTTCTGGAACTTTGAATATAGCTAAAATCAGTTAGTTGACGAAGGTGGGTAGATCATTTTTGAAGAAAACTGAAAGTTTTAGTATTTACTGACAGGATATTTACACATAATTATGTACACCTGTATGATTTTGATTTTATAAGGAAGTTTTAATCTGAATGACAAATTTAATTTATATATAAATACACACACACACACATACATTGTAACTTAATTTAAATTCCCCTTTCCTTTTGAGGCTTGAATTCAGATGTCATTATTTCTAACCATATAAACTAAAAAGTACCTCAGTGATATTCCGGCTACTCTGGCATTCCTGAACCTCAACTTCAGACCATGACATGGAATGTCTGGGTTTCAATTTCTCTGCGTTGCTCTTCTCAGGAATTCTTCCTTCTCTCAGTAGCCTCACATGTGGCATCACTGATTTTCACAGCGTGTAACCCAAAACAGCACCATTAACATCATCTTACACTTGTTGCAGTGCAAAACCAGGTTCTACCTCACACTCACATATATGTGATCATAAATTCTAGGAGTACAAGAGGGCCCAGCACTCCTGTTGCCACAGCAGCGTGCACACTGCTCTATGAGAAGCAACCAGACTCCACATGGGAAACACTCACTGTGTTCTGTGGAACCCAAGGGTCTCCTCATTTTTTTGTGCGGTACGCAGGCCTCTCACTGTTGTGGCCTCTCCCATTGCGGAGCACAGGCTCCGGACGCGCAGGGTCAGCGGCCATGGCTCACGGGCCCAGCCGCTCCGCGGCATGTGGGATCTTCCTGGACCGGGGCACGAACCCTTGTCCCCTGCATCGGCAGGCGGACTCTCAACCACTGCACCACCAGGGAAGCCCCCAAGGGTCTCCTCTTGATCCTGTACTTTCGGAATCTCGCAGGCAGCCACCACCACTGCTTCCCAGCACTCCTGAGCCTTCGCATGCAGAAGCTGCTAAGGACTGGACTTCCTTCAGTTGTCTCTGGGTTTGTAACCTCCTGGTTCTTCTCACAGAAAAACGTTAATGAAGGATTATCGCCACTGCTAAGGGAGAGCCCAACGTTGAGCAGAGACCTTTGGACTAGTGAACTTCCTGGGGGAACTGCTTGTCCTCAAAAGTTTAAAGGCCACTCACTTCCTCTGCAGTGAGTGTACCGCTGAGCTGCCCTCATTGGGGCAAAGTTTCCGAAGCCTCATGAATTTGGCTTAAAACAAGGAAAAAGCACACTCTCCCCCCGTACCATGAGGATGGAGAACATTCTTGCCATGAAAAACCCTCTCCCAATATTCTTTCCACTTTTTCCACCTCAACTCATGTCTCTGGATTGTGAGGTATACTAATGCCGGCAGAACAAGTTTCGGTCAGGTCCCTGGCATATACTCCTGCACCTCACTTTAGAATGGGAGGGTACTGTGGAATCTGGGGCCAGATTCTCCTCTGAGAGGACCTGTTGCTTGCAGCATCCAAAACCATGCAGGTATTCGGGGGGTGTCTGACCCATGGAACCTTCGCTCCCAACACTTCTAATTATTGGCATGCTCTAGCAGTTTACCATCGTCCCCAAGACGTGTCGAGACATACCTGAAATTTCCAAAAAGCAGTAGTGGCTGCATACTGCTGTGGCTCACGTTTACCACGGGGAAGACGTTTACTGGCCCAGAAGGGCAGAGGACAGGCAACTCCACCTGGTGTGAAACCTGCACCTCATCGACTTCCCAAGGGCCGGTTTGGTGCCCTGCTTGGCCAGCATCCGGTCGGAGTGCACCCAGTTATTTCACCTGTGGCCTGAGGAAACTTATTTTTGCCTGGTCCTCAGTTTCTGTATTGTTAGATGGGTAATGTTTCCACGCCTTCCGCACGCAATGAAACTGAAATGAGATGAGAAACAAAACCCTTAGTATCACTCCTGGTCCGCAATATAATACATGTCATAATTAGTCCTTTACCCAAATGTGAGACTCAGTCTAAAATGGTCAACAGAGAGTGAGAAAACACAGTAGATATTCTCAAAATGCAATCCTCCCCCAAACCGTCACGAAAACAGCTTGAAACCACGGCATGGGGACGCTGCACACATCTGAAGGCTCCTCATACACAGACTTATCTGCAAGGCCACAGTTAGCTCAGAATTCTACGGGGTTTTTTCTTGTTTTGTTTTGTTTCGTCTTCATGTTTTAAAAAATTCTTGCGCTACTCTCCATTCAGAAGAAAAGCAACCTTTTCACTGGTATATTCAGACGTAAACTCATAGAGTAAAGCAGTTCTTCTCAAACTGTGTGGTCTCCCAATCAGCAAGACCTGGGCAACTATTAGAGATGCAGGTTCTCACCCCAGCCACCCAGACCTACCTAGTCAGACCTTCTGAGGGAGGCCTGGGGCACCCAAGGTGGATTTCCGCAAGCACTCCAGGGCTTCCCATGAGTGCCAGAGTTTGAGACAACGATTCGCTTCATCGAATGTCTTTAATATGATCAGAAAATAAGAAAATTTTGGACATATTGTAAAAACCACGGAAGCATGGCTTTCATTCCTAGAGAACCGATTAATTTGAATGTGATACAGCCTGAACAACAGGTGTTTTAAACTTTGGGGATAATGTGGAGTAAATCAGGGCATCGTGAGTCAAGAAGTGTCATGCCCACCTTTAGTACAGGGCATGAGCAAAAGCCTTATCTTCCTAGATACGCACAAACATCACGTAACTTATGTCCTCTCTCCTACCGCACGTACTTTGGCCTTGAGAATACAGGATTGACTCGGGCGAGCCTTGGCATCTCAACCATGCTGCTGGGGAACGGAGGGCTATCGGTGAAATTAACCAAATTACTATGTACATTACACACTCTGTAATTAATAGGTATATATTAATTAAATTTATGCTAAAATTCTATTTTGCATTTTATTACTTGACTTCAAATTTCATTTATTTTGGTCAAATTATTTTTTAATATTTGAGCTGTGTGCTCTTCTGGTAACCTGACAGCAGGCTCACAGACATAGATCTCTAGTTTCCCAATTTGTCTCTTTAACATCCAGTTTTATAGAGTTGAAATTGGGTAAAGCCTTATATAAGTTTAAGTTGTACAAAATAATGATGTGATGTATGTATATATTGTGACATGATTACCTCAGTAAGTTTACTTATTACACATCTGTGTTGATGTTATACTCACATATTCTCCTTCAAATAGCAGCTTTACATGCTGCCTCAGTGTTTATCAGAACGTGTTACTCAAATAAGCAGCTCTGACATCACCTTTGACCATTTGTGTGGACATGCACCACCAAGCCCCACCTCAGACATACGGTATCTCTAACTCGGGGAGGAGAGCCGGGTCCAACAATCCTGCTTCCACAAACATCATGCACACTAATGTATGACAACAAAGCCACTACTCCATATGAGGTAACACTTACAAGTGTTTTCTGGAATCCAAAGGGACTTTTCTTCATGGTGTATTTTCTTAGACTATAGACCAACCCATAGCACTTCTTCAAAGCACTCCATGAGCCTTCAGACTGCTGAGCATGGGACTTCCTTCAGCTGTCTCTGGGTTTGAAACCTCCTGGTTGTTCTCAGAGAAACATTCATGAAGGATTATCTCTAAGGCTAAGTTGGAGCCCGACTTTAAACAGGCAACTTTGAACTTGTGAACTCTGTGGGGGAGCTACTTTTTCTTAGCACTTTAAAGGCCACTCACTGTGTCTGCAATGGGTGTTCCGCTGAGCTGGCCTCACCGGGGCAAACTTCCCGACGCCTCTTGCACTTGGCTTGAAACAAGGAAAGGGCAGACTCTCTCCCCCTCCCACGACGCTGGAGAACATTGCTGCCATGAACAACCCTCTCCCGAACTCTGAGAACAACTTTTGGGCAGGTCCGTGCAAGCTAAAGGAGCACTCACTTTACAATACGAGGGTACTTTGGAGTCTGGGGTCAGACTCTCCCATGAGCGGAGCTGTTGCTTTCAACGTCCAAAGCCATGCAGGTATTGGCATATGTCTGACCCATGGCACCTGCACTCCCGACGCTTTTAATTGTTGGCACGCTCAGTGCAAATTTCCATCTTCCCCAAGAGGTACAGAGGCATACCTGAAGCTACCACAAAGCAGTAGTGGCTGCACACTGCTGTGGCTCAGATTTCCCATGGGGAAGACGCTTACCTTCCAAAATAGCACAGGCCTTGCACTTCCATCTGCTGTGAAACATCCTCTTTTTTGCCTCCAAAAGCACAGGTTTTGTGTCCTGCTTTTCCAGAATCCAAGAGGAGCTCTCCCCATTTTTTCCTTTTTTCTGAAATAAATTATTTATATCTTATCCTCAGCTTCTATATTCTTAATAGCGTTTTATTTCTGTATCTTCCTAATGCAGTGAAACTGAAATGAGATCACAAATGAAAGCCTTAGTACAATTCCTGCTAAACAACACAGTAGCTTTGTTTACTTCTTTACCCAAATTTCAGACTCAGTCTAAAATGTTCAAAGGAGAGTTAGAAAATACAGTAGACATTCTCAAAATGTAATCCTCCCGGAAACAGTAGTCACATGAACAGGAGTCCTTTGAACTGCAAATTGCTAGAAGTTCCACATACACATACTTGTCTGTAAGACCTAAGTAAGCTAAGAATCCTATGTTTTTGTTTTTAAACTTTTTACGTTATTCTCTGATCAGAAAAAGAGAAACTTTTTTACTGGCATTTTCAGACCTTAACTCATAGAATAGAGCAGTTGTTCTCAAAGTGGGTGGTCTCCTGATCAGCAAGATCTGGGCACCTGTTAGAGATGCAGATTCTTACCCCACCCTCCCAGACCTACCTAGTCAGACACTCTGAGCACCCAAGGTTGATTTTAACAAGTACTTCATTGTTTCCCAGGAGTGCCAGAGTTTGAGAAAGCTATTTCCCTGGATCAAATGTTTTTAATGTTATCAGCAAATAGGAATCCCTTAGACATTGTCTAAAAAAGCAATTGAAGCATGGTTTTTACACCTGGAGAACCTGATTAATTTAATTGTGCAGCCTGAGCAACAGGCGTTTTAAACTTTGGTGATTCTAATGGCCAGTAAGTTAGAGAATCACGACTCAAGAATTATCATGCCCATCTTTATGGAAAGCACGAGGAAAGACCTTGTCTTCCAAGAATTCTCAGTTAAAGGCCTCACACTGATACAACCTAAGTTATGTCCTCACACTAACTCCAAGCATTTGGCCTTGGGAAGAGAGGACTGACCAGGGGAGACTTGGCATCTCACAGATGGTCTTTGAGGAAGGGTCAGCTATCAATGAAATTAATCTAGTTACTGTATATGTTACGTATGTTTTAATTAATATGCATATATCAATTAGTGCTAAAATTCTATTTTCCATTTTAAGCTTTGACTTTAAATTTATTTTTTTCCATTTGACTTTCTTTTTAATGTTGAGATGTGTGCTATTGTGGTAATCTGACACCAGGCTAGCAGATCACTTATCCCTAGGTTCCCAATTTGTCTGCCTTTTTTTTTCTTCCAGTTTGATTGAGATGTAATTACCTAAAGGATTGTATAACTTTAGGTGTGCAAAATAATGATTATATATATAGTCTGTGCTGATATTATCTTCAGATATTTTCCTACAAATGGCACGCTTACATGCTGCATCCGTGGTTACCAGAGGATTACTCAAAACAGCAACTGTAACGTCACCTTTGCACTTGTGAACATGCATAACCAAACCCCACATCAGACATGTAGAATCATAAACTCTGGAAGTAGAGGAGGGTCCCGCAATCCTGTTTCCACAAACGTGATGCATAATGATGTATGAGAACCAACCACACTTGACATAACACTTACTGTGTTCTTTGGAATCCAGAGGATCTCTTCTTGATCCTTTATTTTCTTAGACTCTAGACCAGCACGCTATGAAGCTCCAGTGCGCATGCGGAAACTGCCAAAGATGGGACTTCCTTCAGGTGTCTCTGAGTTGGTAACCTCCTGTGCTCTCAGAGAAAACATTAATGAAGGATTATCTCCAATGATAAGGTAGATCCCAGCTTTGAACAGGGATCTTTGGACTAATGAACTTTCTGGGAAAACTCCTTTTTGTTAGAAGTTTAAGGCCACTCACTGTGTCTGCAATGAGGGTACTGCTGAGCTGGCCTCACTGGGGTACATTTTTGAAAGCCGCTTGCGCTTGGCTTGAAATAAGTGGAAAGCAGACTCTCTCCTCCTCGCATGAGGTTGGAGAACATTCCTGCCATGAACTCTCTCCTGATAGCCCTTCCGCTTTTTCCACCTCAACTCTTTATGTCTCTGGGTTGAGAGATAAGCAAATACCTGCAGAACCACTTTTCGTCAGGTCCTTGGCAAGATAAAGGAGCACCTCACTTTAGAATAGGAGGGCGCTCGGCATGGATCGTTTTGGCCTTTGGAATTTAGGGCCAAGCTCTCCTATGAACAGAGCTGTTGCTTTCAACATCCGGAGCCATGAAGGTATTCAGGGGTGTCTGAGTACATCCACTCCAACACTTTTAATTACTGGCACACTTGGTGCATTTTTACATCTTCCCCAGGAAGCTACCACAAAGCAGTAGTGGCTGCATACCGCCGCGGCTCCGCTTTTCCATGGAGAAGACATTGACCTGCCCAGAAGGGCAGGGGCCAGTCACCTTCATTAGGTGTGAAACGTCGTTCTCATCATCTTCAAGAGCACAGGTTTTGGGACTTACTTTTCTAGTTTTCAATTGGAGCTCAGCCACTTTTCTCCTGAGGCCTGCGGGACTTTATTTCTGACTCTCAGTTTCTTTTTTGCCAGAAGGGAAATATTTCAGTATCTTCCACATGCAGTGGAGCTGAAATGAGATGAGAATTATAAAGCCTTAGTACATCTCCAGGTACACAATACAGAAGCTGTTAGTAGTCATGTTAATATCACCCAGTCTAAAATTTTCAAAGGAGAGTGTATAATTTACCTCAGTAGTTCTACAAATGTGATCCACCCAACATCAGCAATGGCATAACCTGTAATCTTTTTAGAAATCAAATTCCCAGGTGGCCCTTATGTGCAGGCCTACCTGGAAGACCTCAGTAGCCTAAAATTCTATTCTTTAAAAACAAAACAAAAAATCCTCTTATGTTACACTGTCATCATTAGCAGTGCAACTTTTTCACTGGCATATTCAGATTTTACCTCGTAAGAGTGGAGCAGTGGTTCTCAAAATATGGCCCCCAGAGCAGCAACACCTGGGCACTTGGTAAATATTCCAATACTCAACCCCACTCATCCAGACCTATACAGTCAGTGAGTCCAAGGGAGTAGTATGGTCAACCAATGTGGATTATAACAAGCACTCCATTAATTCCAATGAATGCCATACTTCGAGAAACCTATTCCACTGATGACTTGTTTTCAATATTATGTACAAACACGAATCCCCTGGGGATTCTTTTAGAACTGATACAATGGTTTTCACAGTTGGAAATTCTCATTAATTTGAGGTGTGGTGTGCCCTCATTGGCAGGTGTTTTAACCTTTTACCTGGACATTATCATGTGCAGTTAGTTTGTGAACCACTGCTTTAGGCCTAACCTGTACAACTTTACCAAGTAACGTGGGAAAAGACTTAGTCTTCCTAGAAATCTCAGGAAAAGACCTCATATCACCCTAACATGGTTATGTGCTCAGCCCAACTCCAAGCTCTTTGGCCTGGGGGACAGAGGATTGTTTGATGGACTCTATGCATTCTCATTTATAGCACGTGGGGTAGTGTCAGCTCCTCTTAAGCAACTCGTCCTGAAAATCAGGGTGAATAGTCCCTAAAAGGGATTTATAAACTGAACAGAGAGGGAGAGTCAACAGTAAGTGTCTAATTAAATAACTGCTTCATAAGAATGCTTATTGCCATGTTTTTGTTAGTATGTTCTAGCTTGCCTACCTGTTTGCATTTTGTTTATGCTTTCAGTGGATAAACCTGGCTTATCATGACTACATTATCTTTAGTTCTCAACTGTGAAGCAAAAACTGAATTCCTTTTTTTCTTTTTTAAGTTAATGATACAGAATTACAAAAACAATATTTTTCAATTTCTTGCATATTACTGTCGCTATAATTTTTAAATTTATATAAATGCTTATTCTCTTTCTCTCATGTTAATTTTGTTGAACATGCTGAAGGCTTCCTTATTTTCTCATTTAACAGTGTGAATATTATCACCCCTAATATTTAAAAGCTTTCTCACAAGTTCAAATCGATTTCAGCAGACAAATTAAGAATTAAGGCTTAGCAATATTAGAAGGTAATCAGGATAAATCTTTTGTATACATATAAATAATTATGATTTTAATTATTTGTAAACAAAACCAGACAAGAAAACTTTACTATAATTAATACAAATATTTTATAAGGAGGCAAAATTAAAAATACAGTTTTATAACAGTTTTTTTATAACAGTTTTATAACGTTTTCATTCACAACAAAACTGTTGAAGAAATTATATATGATAAAAGATACCATACATAAAATAACAATAATTTACAAACTGTGCTGTAACGGGTTCCAACTCAGCATGCCTGGGTTGCCTAAAGCGCCCACACACCGAAGCTCTTTAGGACTAGCCCTCCTATGGCTCCTTGGAGATAAATCTGAGTCCTGGGACTCTCCTGCCTGATAAGAGTGTCCGTGTACACCTGAGACTTTGGGCCACCCCAGATAGTTTATGCTAACGATGTGATTTATGATGAATGTCTGTTTTTGTTTCCCTGAGGCTTTGGGTCTTGCTGTGTCAGTCTGATCTCTGGATGGGGCTGGAGACTGAGTAGTAAGAGCTTTCATGGAGATGATCCATGCTATGTACCAAGGACTGAGTCAGCTCATCGTATTGGCAATAACTTGTATGTGTGGCCACACATCAGTCTGGGAGAACTGATCACTTTGTGATTCCACTTGAATAGGACAATGGGAAGCTTGCAGCTGCTCTCTCCTGGATTCCTCTCTATATGACCTTTTCCTTTTTTGTTCATTATAATTTGTATTCCTTTGCTGTAATATACTGTAACCATGAGTATAACAGCTTGTCTTGGTTCTGTGAGTTATGGTAATGAATAGTCAAACCTGAAGGTGGTCACAGACTCCCAACATAACAATGAATAAATGACGTCTGAAGTGGACATGCTTTATCTACTCAAAAAGGCATGGAAATTACTAATTGTGTATCAGTCCTCACTTAAACTCCCCATACAGTCTCCTGAAATACAGAACAAAGATATGCTGAGGTAGCAATGACCTCATGCTCCTGCTTCAATATACCATCTTATTCTACACAAGCAGCATTTGATTCTCCAGAGGTCAGGACGGTAGCAACAAACTGACCTCCTGGAAGAATCAAGGGAGCAGATTTAGAAGAGCTATTTCTAGTATGTTAATAACATTAGGAATACAAAATTTAAAAAAAAAAATTCGTTTTATACATTATGGTAGCCAATATCAATCAATCCTTCAGGTAGTTGAATACAGCACTCCTTTCAGTCAGCTTAGTTTATACAGTCCCAGTGGATCAAGGCATAGGATTATCTTCACATAAACTTCATCAGTTGAGATTTCTGAAGGACAAATGCTAAAAGGAAACCTACAATGCAATTTTCCAACGCACTGGAAAATTATTCTGGGCAGTTAAAGCTACTGATGTCCACAAGAGTCCATCTTTAAATCAATTTACTGAAATTCAATGTACTGAAATTGAATTTTCTAAATGAGTATTTCCCAAATTGCCAAAATTCACTTTGTTAAATATTCAAGTTCCCTAATAACCAATGATCAAATATAAAGACACACCAAAAATGGTTATAAAAGCACATCAAAAATATCTGAAGCCAGCAAAAAAAAGAAAAAAATCTGAAGACAAGAAATATTTTTCTGAATATTAAATATAATCAGAAAGCATATTCCACTGTGAAACCAATTTTAGCATTTTTATGTATTAATGATTCAATTTTAACTGTTTATTTTTAAAATTTCATTTCCTTTTCTTGTTTTTTAAAACCTGTTATTATTCAAATATAGTTTTTAATTTAATCAATTTCCTTTTTTATCTACCTTGCAAAATCTCATATGCATCACTAATATATAGTACTGATTTTAAGGAACTAATCACATGATTCAGAAAGACTCATCTTTCCCAGGCAGATTCATTTCTCTTCCACAAACTTATGAAACTTTCTGCAAACTGCTAATGAATGCATCTCTGTCATTTTTTTTTTTTTTTTTTTTTTTAGTGGTACACGGGCCTCTCACTGTTGTGGCCTCTCCCGTTGCGGAGCACAGGCTCCGGACGCGCAGGCTCAGCGGCCATGGCTCACGGGCCCAGCTGCTCCGCGGCATGTGGGATCTTCCCGGACCGGGGCACAAACCCGTGTCCCCTGCATCGGCAGGCAGACTCCCAACCACTGCGCCACCAGGGAAGCCCCCTCTGTCATTTTTATACAAAAAAATTAAAATTTAGCTTTTCCTCAGTGACAGGATAATTGGCACTGATTATGAATTTTTGTATGTTTTGTTATATAATTATTTTATTAATGAAAATGTTCATTTAGTTTAAAGTCCATGTTCATTTTAATTAACTTTCATTTAGAATTCTGCTTTGCTTTGGATGCTTTCACTTGAAATTCAATTATTTAATTTAATTTAAATTAAAAGAAAGCACATGGTGAGATTCCTGCTATTCTGGCATTCCTGACCTAAGTGCTCAGATTCTATCATCAGGAATCTCTAAGTTCCTGTATTATCTGTGTTGCTTTTATTCTCAGATGATCTTACTTCAAATAGTAGTCCTTAATGCTCAACTAGTGGTTCTCAGAGTGTGGTCTCCAAACCAACAGCATCAACATAATCTATGCCCTCGTCAGAAGTGCAAATCCTCAGCCTCAACTCCAGATCTATTCAATCAGAAATTCTAAGGGTAGAAGGGGTTGGGGGAGGGGGGGGGTCCAGCCATGTGAGTTTCAACAGCCTTCTATGTGATTACGATGTATGGTAATGTTTGAGAACCAACCAAAATCCCATATAACACTTGGTGTGCTGTTTTGACACGAGAGCATCCTGTCTTGACCCCTGACATTTTGGAGACTCCAGAGCAGCCAATATTACTTCGTCCCATCATTCTATGAGCCTTAAGTGTGCATGCAGAAACCAGCACATGTATGACTGCCTTCAGCTGTTTCTTGAGTGGTAACCTTCTGCTTGTACTCAGAGAAAAATTTAATAATTCAAATAAAAATCTCCTAAAATTCAAGTAAGGTTCCTAAATTTCATGCAGGGATCTTTGGACTAGTGGATTTTCTCTTGGAGCCTCTTTTCTGTAGACGTTCAAAGGTCATTCACTGTATCTGCAACGAGTTTACTACCAAGCTGGCTTCACTGGGGGCAAGCTTTCTGAAGCCTCTTGCATTTGGCTTGAAACAAGGGGAAAGCAGACTTTCTCCCCCTCACATGAGGCTGGAGAACACTGCTGCCATGAAGAACCCCCTAGCAATATTCTTTCCACTTTTTCCACCTCATCTCTTTTATGTCTCTGGGTTGATAGATAAGCAAATGAATGCAGGACCACTTTTGGTCAGGCCCTTGGCACGATAAAGGAGCACCTCACTTTAGAATAGGAGGATACTTGGCATGAATGGCTTTGGTCTTTGGAATGTGGGGTCAGACTCTCCTATGAGCAGAGCTCTTGCTTTCAACATCCAGAGCCATGCAGGTATTCAGGGTGTGTCTGACTACATCCACTCCCAACACTTCTAATTACCGGCATACTTGGTGCATTTTTCCATCTTTCTCAAGAGGTGTAGAGACATGCCTGAAGGTACCACAAAGCAGTAGTGGCTACATACTGCTGTGGCTCAGATTTACCTTATAGAAGAGGTTTGCCCACTCAGAAGGACATGGGGTAGGCGCTTCCATGTGATGTGAAACCTCCTCCTCATTGTGTTTAGAAGCACAGGTTTTTCTAGTTCCCCATCTGAGTTCTGCTACTTATTTGCCCAGGGGCCTCAAGCAAAATATTTAATTCTGACCCTCAGTTTCTTTATTGTTAGACTAGAAATATTTGAATACCTTCCTCATGTAGTGAAGCTGAAATAAGATGAAAATACTAAGTTTCAGTACAGCTTTAGTATGAGCACACAACACAGTAGACAACATGACTATTCATACTGACCAAATGTCATCTCAAAATGTGATCAATAAAAAGCAATAGTGACATAAACTGTAATCTTCTAAGAAATTCTAGTTCTCATGAGGCCCACCACCCAGATCTACCTGTGATATTTCAGTTACCTGAGATTTCTGTCCTTTTTTTAACTTTAAATTTCTCTCTTCAGGAGCAAAGCATCCTTCTCACTCTCATACTCAGATCCTCATAGAGCAGAGCGGTGACTCTCAGAGTTTGCTTCCAGGGTCAGCATCATCTAGGCAATTAAGAGAATGACAAATTCCCAATCCCACTCAGCCATCCCTAATGAAAAGGAAACTCAGATGGTGTGGTTGGGCCAAACAATCTGGATTTTACCAAAGCCGCCAAATTAGAGAATCACTATTCGCTGGACCACAGTTTTTTAACACTGACTGCCAACTGGAATTCCCTGAGGAGTCTGTAAATACAACTGAAGGACAGATTTTGTAAACCAGAAATTCTGATTTACTTGATACAGGTTGTCACCTGAGTAACAGGTGTTTTAAAAATTCCCCTTCAGATTTACTGTGCAGTAAGTTTGTGAGCCACTGCTCTTGGCTTATCCTGTCCAACTTTACCAAACGCAGAAAGGAAAAACCTGTCTTTTCATCAATGTCAAGAAAAGACCTCACATGAACCTAATGAGGATTAGGGACTCACCCCTAGACCAAGCACTTTGGCCAGGAGGATGGAGTAATGATTGATGGAGTCATATTTTCTCCCCTGGAGTGTAGGGAAGTGTCAGCTTTAACTTGGACTGAAATTTGAGGTTGTTTCTTAAAGAGGCACAAGAAAATTGGTGACTGGACAGTGGGAAAAGCAAAACACAGATGTGTAATTAATCAATTACTTGCACTTAATTTTTATTGCCATGTCTTTGTTAGTGTTTTCTAGTTTGTCTACTGTTTGTTTTTTATTATTTCAGTGCTTATCATGTTGCATTAATTTTTCTTCTCATTTCTGAAGCACCTTCTAATTTTTCCCTAGAATATATTACTTTTGTTTTCTGAATTATTGAAATAGAACTGCATAAGAACTTGGCACATTTTTCAATCTCATTTATAACTGATCACAATAACCATTTAACTCATAAAAATGTTTATTCTGTTTTCTCTCTAAATTTGTTGCATATGCTGAAGGGTAGTCTATTTTCTCATTTTAAGTAATCAATGAGAAAATTATCTCCCCAGTCATCTAAAAGTCTTCCCAGAAGTTCCAACCAATTTAACTAGACAAAAATAAGAAATAAGGCCTAGCAGTATCAGAAAGTACTCAAAGATAACTATTTAGGAGATGTGCAAATAGTTGTGATTACAGACATTTATAGGCAAAGCTAGACAGCTAAAAGTTATTAGAATTGAAACAAGTATTTTATAAAATAGAAACATAAATACATAGTTGGAAATCATTTTAATATAAACAAAAATCACAAAGAAAATATATAGGACAAAAACTCTATACATACATATATATATATGTGTGTATATATATATATATATATATATATATATATATATATATATACTGTGCAGTCAAGGTTAACTCCAAGGCCTAGATTGCCCAAAACCTATACTTGCCTAAGGTCTTACGGACTGGCCCTTGTCCAGCTCCTGGGATGTAACCTCTGAGCCTTTGAAATATCCTGCCTGATAAGTGTCTTTGTATATCTGATGCTTTGGGCCACACCAGATAGTTGATGGTAACAACACCGTTTATGGTGAATGTCTGTTTGTGTATGCCTGGAGCTCTGAGGTGTGCTGTCTCAGTTTGAGCTCTGAATTCCACATCTCAACATACAATGGCACTCTTGCCATTTCTCCCCAGTTGGATAAACAATATTTCAAAATTGTACATAAAAGGCCAAACTGAGATTTTTATCTCCCAGCCCTGTTTTTTTCTTATACACTCTACTATCTCTGTAAACAGTAGCTGTTATGGACTGAATGTTGTGTCCTCCCAAAACTCATGCTGAAATCCTACCCTAATGGAGGTGGGGCCTTTGGCAGATAACTGGATCATGCGGGTGGAGTCCTCATGAATGGGATTAGTGCCTTTATAATAGGGGCCCCAGAGAGCTCTCTTGCTCTTTTTCTGCCACATGAGGATATAAGAAGACAGCAGGAGTTTGCAACCTGGATGAGGGCCCTCATCAGAACCTGATCATGCTAGCACTTTGATCTCAGACTTTCAGCTCCAGAACTGTGAGAACTAAATTTCTGCTTTTTATAAGCCACCTAGTCTATGGTACTTTGATTAGCAGCCCTAACTGACTTAAGACAGCAGCCACTAAGCCATTCTGTTATATAGCCAAAATCTAAGGGGTCAATCTTAACTCTTTTCTTTTACCTACTGTATCCAATCCATTATCAAGTCCTGTATAGCTCCCATATGTTAGCATCTCAACTGAAAAGATACCAAAGGTCAAGTATACCATAGCAACTGCAACTTCACACATGCAAAACTGATAAACATTAAAATTGAAAATCTCATCACTTCCTAAGAATTACAAAGCCTGATTGCTGTCAGTTTCCAAAATTCCTATGCTACAGGCTTTTATACAGCATTAATGTTAGTTCCTAAATAAAATGAATAATTAAGCTGTTATAGATATTTGGCTTTTAATAAAAGTTATCCATTAGCTATTGCAATATAACAGGATTATGTGTCACTAAGAACTGATTTGGTTTCCACTAATGGACCACCAGCAGTTACAACGAGATTTTTCTACTTCTTTAGTCATTTTTTTTAATGCATGAGCACTCATGTTAGTTATTGAGTTTACTTAACTTACATTTTTAGTATTTATCAAAATTAATATCAATTGCATGACTCAATAATTCAATAAATAATGCATATGATAAATAAAATGAAGTTTTTCATGAGTATGGATTTACTTAAAAATTAAATAAAATAATCTCATATGAAACACTAAATTAGCCTGTAGTGAATTTCCAGTTCCTTAATATGAGATTAGAAGAGGTATCTTGAAGGTGTACTGACTTGTAACTATACTGAGAAAAACAGTTAGTTATATTTGAAGCAAATTTTTTTTTTTTTTTCTTTTGCGGTACGCGGGCCTCTCACTGTTGTGGCCTCTCCCATTGCGGAGCACAGGCTCCGGACGCGCAGGCTCAGCAGCCATGGCTTGCGGGCCCAGCTGCTCCGCAGCATGTGGGATCTTCCCGGACCGGGGCACGAACCCGCGTCCCCTGCATCGGCAGGCGGACTCTCAACCACTGAGCCACCAGGGAAGCCCTGAAGCAAATTTAACACAAATTTATGTTCAAATGATATTTTATAATTATTGTAATGCACTAAAAAATCTTTACTATTTCATATTACAGTTGTTATTCTAGAAATTTAGAAGGAATGAATTATATACTTCAGTTAACTACTTTAAAAAATATTAAAATCTTACTTTAAATAAAGGTAAGACAAGAAAAAAAAATTAATTTGACATCAAACATTACAGCACAAAAGTAGAAGTAGCTTAGTGGATGAACTTTCTTGATCATTGGTTAAGTAAGATAACGTTATCTAAATCTTTCTGAACCTGGTGATAAAGGATTTTAGAATCTTAAGACTCTCATTGGTACTACAAATACCCAGCCTAGGGATTTCCCTGGTGGTCCAGTGGTTAAGACGCTGTACTTCCAATGCAGAGGACATGAGTTTGATCCCAGGTCAGGGAACTGAGATACCACATGCTGCCCAGCTAAGAAAAAAACAAAACAAAACAGCCTAAGTGCTTATCTAGATAATCTATTTTGTAACCTTTGTAAAGCATAGCATTGCTCATACCAATGCCTTTAAAAAAAAAAACTTTGTAAGCCACAAATTACCAACAAAATAAAATCTACAATGCAATAGCCGGCATTCAAGATATTCTGCCATCTGGTTCCAATTGCCTTCCCAAAATTCTCTCTCACTGTTTTTTCTCACACACTTATGTTCCAGCCAAAATAAATTACCTAGTTTTCCCTGAACATATACTGAGTCTCTGCACCTCAGTGGCTTTATCTCAACTCTTCCAGTGATGTCATCTCATCAACCCCAAATCTAAACCAGCTGTCAAGGTGTAGCTCAGATACCAAGTCAACTATGAAGTCATACCAGATTGCTGTATATGACAGTAATTTCTCCCTCCTCTAAAGTTCCATCATACCCAGTGACATTCACTGCATTCTAGTATGCATTAAAAGTATTTATGCAGATATCTTACAATGTAAAGTATTCTTTAAGCAGAATCCTCTCTTGATTTATCATTTTTCTTTTCTTCCCCATTAATACTGCCTTACTCACTGAATATTAATTGAGTGAATAATTGTCTCACTAAAAGAGAGAAAAGGTAACATTTATGTGAACACTTGAAGGGAAATATCACTCACTGATTTCTTTTCATTTTAATGAGTGTCAGTGTTTCTTGGCTGAATATAAAAATATGACCATTACATAGCCAGAAATCTTTATGCACCAGTCTCAGAATGGTTAAACTGGTATGAGCTACAATTTAACTGCCAGAAACAAGACCATAGTTTAATTCTTTGTCCTTATTCCTAAAAAAACACTTAAAGGAATACAATTATAATGATCTAAGTAAAGGTAGTATTATACTTAGATTGTTATATTTCAGTCACTCATGTTTTTGGGGAAAAAAACCTGTATTGTTTAAGTTGTACATTTTTTCCCCAATGGAAGAAGGCCAAGTACTGAGGAACAGAATTTTTCCAAAAAGTGGTGATTCACTCTTCCTTTCCTACTCCTGCTGCCCAATTTGCTCTACAAATATCTCTTTTGAAAAGTGTGCAATTTGGTCCCAGTAAGATTACTTTGTCATTAACCCAAATGAATCCAAAATGAATGGGAAAGAATAAAGGGCAAAGCAAACATAACAGAACTTTGGAAATTGAGACTGCAAGGAACCTCGGCTAACAGATACCAAAATTATTATCTAATACAAATAAAAGTACGGAAATGGCAGGTAAATAAATTAATAAAGTGAATTAGCCTAGAACTAAACTCTAGTATATATAAAATTTTAAGATATACATGTAAAACTTCCAGGTCAGTTGGTTAAAAATATTACTTATTAAATACTGCTGGGACAAATAATTAACTACTGGAAAAAAATACTATCCACTCTTAACATAAGATACCAAAATATAATTTTGAGTAACTTAAAAGATAAATATAATAAAAACATAAATATGACTGATTGTTTATCATATTTTAGATATTTGAGCAACAGAAGACAAAATGGTAAAAATCTGAATATACCAAAATAAATTTCCTACCCCTAAAATTCTAAATTCGTTTTAGGTCTTAAAGACTTTCATTGGACAAATAACAAAGATAGAAACACAGTGATTTGATCTCTGATGCAAAGAAAGCATGATAACAACATCTACAGAAGGATAACTTTTTTAAATACGTACTTCAGGTCCTACTTAGTAAAAAAAACCTAAATAAACACAGAGGGAAGTGAAATATTTTCTTATCGTGAAATAGTTATGACTATATAAGACTTGAGAGCAGCACAGAAAAAATACTGTTAGAAATATTTAAAGAAGGGGGAAAGGTGAAATGATGTTTCCTTGTTCTAGGAAGGAGACTTTGAATTGATCATACTATTTTGGCTGATGATATAACAACAAATTGTTTTGGAGGACTGCATATATTTGTATATTTTCTCAGGATGATGAGGAAATAGTCATTATCTTCACTTTGCCAATGAAGTTAGTTGGGGTGTGCAGAAATTTAATTATTTGCTTAAGGACTCATTAAGCCTCAATCCAAGGTTTGGACTCTTGTACTGTGACTGCAGGTATCATTACCACTACCCCAACAAATCTGGATGGTTTAGTTGATTCATAGAAAAATAAACTATAACAAGTTTATAAAACAGAAAATGAAACTACAAATAAGATTATAAAATGCTGTACTAGTGTTCATAATTGGTCTTTTAGCGCATTCAAAACAATTAGAAAAGATCCAGTTCCCAGTAGGCATCTCTTCCAGGGAAATGAGCTGAATAAAAACAGGTGAACCATATGTTATAGAAGTGATATGGTCTGCTTTTCTTTTATAGATCCTGTTCAGTTGTGTGTGTGTATGTGTGTGTATATGTGTGTGTGTGTGTGTGTATGTGTACTGAAAAAGTGATTATAATTTGAACAAATCATATAAGATTCAATGACCCAGCAAATTTAATTCTGTCACCCTAAAGACTGTATTTTAAAGAAAAAAAATATATTAAATTCTACATGAGATAAGCGTACTTCATTAATTGTTAGAACAAAAAGCAATATTTTGGCAAAAAATTATGCAAGGAATTCTGTGTAGCAAATGGTAAACTGAGAAGATACAAGCTTGTAGTCATTGCTTAGCAACAGTCTAGGATGAGTGTCCGGGAAATATTGCTAACTATTAGAGACAAGTAAAATTTAGAGGGGATAAAATGTATTATTGTTGAAGCCTCTGAAGGAAATAATGTTTTGCTTCTGAGCTCAGATACCACTGTTGGATACTATATAATGGCATTTTTTTCTCCCCCTTGATGTGTTCCTATTCCAAGACCTGTTTATTTCTACTGATAATGTTTCAGTAACATTGTGCAAATCATTTTTTGACAACTAAAGTTTTTTTATTCCCAAATTGCTATCAACTTGCATAAATACTAAGACTAACAATAAAATCAAAATCTTAACTATGTTCAGAAATATCAGATATACATAAATATATAAATTTCTGAATAGAAAGAATAATTTAATGATTCCATGATTCCTCAAAGTTTATAAAATACTTTCCTAAACAACATATCATTTAGTTGTAACAATAACTTAGAGTGGACACTTGTGTGTTTTCCTATTTTATGTGTGTGCACATATACAAATGGGCAGGGATGGAAGACACATTAGATAAATATGATAAAATAGTCAATATTCTGTGGTTTTTAACTACCTAAAGAACAGGCCCAGTAAGTATTTACGGTGACCTTCCTGTTTTTAAATCTGCTGTTGAGGGATAATTTACATTCATCTAAAATCATCAATCATTAAGTAGGCAGTTTGATAAAATTTGACAAACTAGCAACAGAAAGGAATTTCCTCATCTTAAGTGAATCAATAAAAATCTACAGTTAGCATAATAAAGTAAAAGAGTGTTACCATACAAGTTTTAAAATTATTTGTTCTAGTTTGTGGAAACTGTCATTGGTATTTTACTCTACTACAAAGCTACACTAAGCAAAACAGTATAGTACTGACACAAAAACAGACACATAGATCAATGGAACAGGAACAGAGAGCCTAAAAATACACCATGCAGGGAGATTGGTTCAAGATGGCAGAGTAGAAGCATGTGCTCTCACTCCCTCTTGGGAGAGCATCGGAATCACAACTAACTGCTGAACAATCATTGACAGGAAGACACTAGAACTCACCAAAAAAGATACCCTACATCCAAAGACAAAGGAGAAGCCACAGTGAGATGGTAGGAGGGGTGCAATCACAATAAAATCAAATCCCATAACTGCTGGGTGGGTGACTTACAACCCGGAGAACACTTATACCACAGAAGTCCACCCACTGGAGTGAAGGTTCTGAGCCCCACGTCAGGTTTCCCAACCTGGGGGTCCAGCAATGGGAGGAGGAATTCCTAGAGAATCAGATTTTGAAGGCTAGCGGGATTTGATTACAGGACTTCGACAAGACTGGGGGAAACAGAGACTCCACACTTGGAGGGCACATAAAAAGTAGTGTGCACATCAGTACCCAGGGGAAGGAGCAGTGACCCCATAAGAGACTGAACCAGACCTACCTGTTAGAGTTGGAGGGTCTCCTGCAGAGGCAGGGGGTGGCTGCATCTCACTGTGAGGACAAGGACACTGGCAACAGAGACTCTGGGAAGTATTCCTTGGTGTGATCTCTCCCAGAGACTGCCATTAGCCCCACCAAAGTGCCCAGGTAGGCTCCAGTGTTGGGTCGCCTCAGGGCACAAAACCAACAGGGAGGGAATGCAGCCCCACCCATCAGCACAGAAGCAGATTAAAGTTTTACTGAGCTCTGCCCACCAGAGCAACACCCAGCTACACCCACCACCAGTCCCTCCCATCAGGAAGCCTGCACAAGCCTCTTAGATAGCCTCATCCACAGGGAGCAGACAGCAGAAGCAAGAAGAACTACAATCCTGCAGCCTGTAGAACAAAAACCACATTCACAGAAAGAGAGACAAGATAAAAAGGCAGAGGGCTATGTACCAGATGAAGGAACAAGATAAAATCCCAGAAAAATAACTACATGAAGTAAAGATAGGCAACCTTCCAGAAAAAGAATTCAGAATAATGATAGTGAAGATGATCCAGGACCTCGGAAAAAGAATGGAGGCAAAGATCGAGAAGATGCAAGAATGTATAACAAAGACCTAGAAGAATTAAAGAACAAACAAACAGAAATGAACAATACAATAACTGAAATGAAAACTACACTAGAAGGAATCAATAGCAGAACAATTGAGGCAGAAGAACAGATAAGTGACATGGAAGACAGAATGGTGGAATTCACTGCTGTGGAACAGCATAAAGAAAAAAGAAGGAAAAGAAATGAAGACAGCCTAAGAGACCTCTGGGACAACATTAAATGCAACAACGTTCGCATTATAGGGGTCCCAGAAGGAGAAGAAACAGAGAAAGGACCTGAGAAAATATTTGAAGAGATTATAGTTGAAAACTTCCCTAACATGGGAAAGGAAATAGCCACCCAAGTCCAGGAAGCACAGAGAGTCCCATACAGGATAAACCCAAGGAGAAACACACTGAGACACATAGTAATCAAATTGGCAAAAATTAAAGACAAAGAAAAATTATTGAAAGCAGCAAGGGAAAAACGACAAATAACATACAAGGGAACTCCCATAAAGTTAACAGCTGATTTTTCAGTAGAAACTCTACAAGCCAGAAAGGAGTGGCATGACATATTTAAAGTGACGAAAGGGAAAAACCTACAACCAAGATTACTCTATCCAGCAAGGATCTCATTCAGATTCGATGGAGAAATCAAAAGCTTTATAGACAAGCAAAAGCTAAGAGAATTCAGCACCACCAAAGCAGCTCTACAAAAAATGCTTAAGGAACTCCTCTAAGTGGGAAACAAAAGAGAAGAAAAGGACCTACAAAAACAAACCCAAAATGATTAAGAAAATGGTAATAAGAACAATAAACAAAATTGATAAATCATTAGCCAAACTCATCAAGAAAAAGAGGGAGAGGACTCAAATCAATAAAATTAGAAATCAAAAAGGAGGAGTTACAACAGACACCACAGAATACAAAGCATCATAAGGGACTACTACAAGCAACTCTATGCCAATAAAATGGACAACCTGGAAGAAATGGACAAATTCTTAGAAAGGTATAACCTTCCAAGACTGAACCAGGAAGAAATGGAAAATATGAACAGACCAATCACAAGTAACGAAATTGAAAGTGTGATTTAAAATCTTCCAACAAACAGAAGTCCAGGACCAGATGGCTTCACAGGTGAATTCTATCAAACATTTAGAGAAGAGCTAACACCCATCCTTCTCAAACTCTTCCAAAAATTGCAGAGGAAGGAACACTCACAAACTCATTCAATGAAGCCACCATCAACCTGATACCAAAACCAGACAAAGATACTACAAAAAAAGAAAATTACAGACCAATATCACTGATGAATATAGATGCAAAAATCCTCAACAAAATACTAGCAAACAGAATCCAGCAACACATTAAAAGGATCATACACCATGATCAAGTGGGATTCATCCCAGGGATGCAAGGATTCTTCAATATATGCAAATCAATCAATGTGATACTCCATATTAACAAATTGAAGAATAAAAACCATATGATCATCTCAATAGATGCAGCAAAAGCTTTTGACAAAATTCAACACCTATTTATGACAAAAACTCTCCAGTGGGTATAGAGGGAACCTAACTCAACATAATAAAGGCCATATATGACAAACCCACAGCAAACATCATTCTCAATGGTGAAAAACTGAAAGCATTTCCTCTAAGATCAGGAACAAGACAAGGATGTCTACTCTCACCACTATTATTCAACATAGTTTTGCAAGTCCTGGTCATGGCAATCAGAGAAGAAAAAGAAATAAAAGGAATACAAATAGGAAAAGAAGAAGTACAATTGTCACTGTTTGCAGATGACATGATACAATACATAGAGAATCATAAAGATGCCACCAGAAAACTACTAGAGCTAATCTATGAATTTGGTAAAGTTGCAGGATACAAAATTAATGCACAGAAATCTGTTGCATTCCTATACACTAATGATGAAAAATCCGAAAGAGAAATTAAGGACACTCCCATTTACCATTGTAACAAAAAGAATAAAATACCTAGGAATAAACCTACCTAGGGAGACAAAAGACCTGTGCGCAGAAAATTATCAGAAACTGATGAAAGGAATTAAAGAGGATACCAACAGATGGAGAGATATACCATGTTCTTGGATTGGAAGACTCAATATTGTGAAAATGACTATACTAACCAAAGCAATCTACAGATTCAATGCAATCCCTATCAAATTACCAATGGCATTTTTTACAGAACTAGATCAAAAAATCTTAAAATTTGTATGGAGACAAAAAAGACCCCGAATAGCCAAAGCAGTCTTGAGGGAAAAAAACGGAGCTGGAGGAATCAGACTCCCTGACTTCAGACTATACTACAAAGCCACAGTAATCGAGACAGTATGGTACTGGCACAAAAACAGAAATATAGATCAATGGATCAGGATAGAAAGCCCAGAGATAAATCCACGCACCTATGGTCATCTAATCTATGACAAAGGAGGAAGGATATACAATGGAGAAAAGACAGTCTCTTCAATAAGTCGTGCTGGGAATACTGGACAGCTACATGTAAAAGAATGAAACTAGAACACTCCCTAACACCGTACACAAAACTAAACTGAAAATGGATTAGAGGCCCACATATAAGACTGGACACTCTAAAACTCTTAGAGGAAAACATAGGAAGAACACTCTATGACATAAATCACAGCAAGATCTTTTTTGATCCACCTCCTAGAGTAATGGAAATAAAAACAAAAATTAAAAAATGGGACCTAATGAAACTTAAAAGCTTTTGCACAGCAAAGGAAACCATAAATAAGACAAAAAGACAACCCTCTGAATGGGAGAAAATATTTGCAAATGAATCAACAGACAAAGGATTAATCTCCAAAATATATAAACAGCTCATGCAGCTCAATATTAAAAAAACAAACAGCCCAATCCAAAAATGGGCAGAAGACCTAAATAGACATTTCTCCAAAGAAGACATACAGATGGCCAAAAGCACATGAAAAGCTGCTCAACATCACTAATTATTAGAGAAATGCAAATCAAAACTACAGTGAGGTGTCACCTCACACCAGTTAGAATGGGCATCATCAGAAAATCTACAAACAACAAATGCTGGAGAGGGTGTGGAGAAAAGGGAACCCTCTTGCACTGTTGGTGGGAATGTAAATTGATACAGCCACTATGGAGAACAGTATGGTGGTTCCTTAAAAAACTAAAAATAGAATTACCATATGACCCAGCAATCCCACTATTGGGCATATACCCAGAGAAAACCATAACTCAAAAAGACACACGCATCCCAATGTTCATTGCAGCACTGTTTACAATAGCCAGGTCATAGAAGCAACCCAAATGCCCATCGACAGACGAATGGATAAAGAAGATGTGGTACATATTTACAATGCAATATTACTCAGCCATAAAAAGGAATGAAATTGGGTCATTTGTAGAGACGTGGATGGATCTAGAGACTGTTATACAGAGTGAAATAAGTCAGAAAGAGAAAAACAAATATTGTATACTAATGCACATATGTGGAACCTAGAAAAATGGTAGAGATGAACCAGTTTGCAAGGCAGAAATAGAGACGCAGATGTAGAGAACAAACGTATGGACACCAAGGGGGCAAGTGGCAGGGGGTGGGGGGGTGGTATGATATTATTTTCGTGGTGCTTTTTTGGATTGATGAGTTTCTCACTTTGTGCCCATGTTTTGCATGTAGTGACTCATGCATGGTTTTCTTAACTAGCTAATATTCATAAATTGTTCCATACCAAAAAAATTAAAAATACACCATGCACTTATGGTTAATTAATCTATGACAAAGGAGGCAAGAATATTCAATGGAAAAAATGACAGTCTCTCCAATAAGTGGTGCTTGGAAAAGTGGACAGCTACATGTAAAGGAATGAAAGTAGAACATTCTCTAACACCATATACAAAAATAAACTGAAAATGGATTAAAGACCTAAATATAAGATCAAATATTATAAATCTCCTAGAGGAAAACATAGGCAGAACACTCTTTGAAATAAATCACAGCAATATTTTTTTGGAACCATCTCCTAAAGTAAAGGAAATAAAATCAAAAATAAACAAATGGGACCTAATTAAATTTAAAAGCTTTTGCACAGTAAAGGAAACCATTGACAAAATGAAAAGACAACCTATTGAATGGGAGAAAACATTTGCAAATGATATGACCAATAAGGGGCTAATATCCAACATATATAAACAGCTCATACAACTCAACACCAAAAAAAAAAAAAAAAAAAGAAAAGAAAAAAATCCCGATTGAAAAATGGGCAGAAGACCTGAATAGACATTTTTCCAAAGAGGACATACAGATGGCCAAAACATGCACATGAAATGATGCTCAACACTGCTAACCATAGAAATGCACATCAAAACCACAATGAGATAGTGCTTCACACCTTTCAGAATGGCTACAAAAGACAAGAAATAACAAATGTTGGTGAGGATGTGGAGAAAAGGAAGCCCCTGTACACTGTTGGGGGGAATGTAAATTGGTGGAGCCACTGTGGAAAACAGTGGAGTTTCCTCAGAAAACTAAAAATAGAGCTACTGTATGATCCAGCAATTCCAGTCCTGGGTATATATCCAAAGAAAAGTGAAACACTAATTTGAAAAGCTACCCATACCCCGATGTTCAGAGCAGCATTATTTACAATAGCCAAAACATAGAAGCAACCTAAGCATCCATCAACAGAAGAATGGATAAAGAAGATGTGGCATATATCTCTTTATCTATCCATATATATGATGGAATACTACTCAGCCATAAAAAAGAATGAAATTTTACTATTTGCAACAACATGGATGGACCTGGAGGGTATAATGCTTAGT
This sequence comes from Lagenorhynchus albirostris, assembly GCF_949774975.1. NCBI lineage: Eukaryota > Metazoa > Chordata > Mammalia > Artiodactyla > Delphinidae > Lagenorhynchus > Lagenorhynchus albirostris. The sequence continues at coordinate 108,763,230 of NC_083116.1, read as the reverse complement.
GAAATAAGTCAGGCAGAGAAAGACAAATACTGTTTGTTATCACTTATATGTGGAATTTAAAAAAATAAAACAAACTAGTGAATATAACTAGTTTATATTCCCTAGTATAAAGAAACAGAATCATAGACATAGAAACAAACTAGTGGTTACCAGTGGCAGGGGAGGGGCAAAATAGTAGTAAGGGATTAAGAGGTACAAACTGCTATGTGTAAAATAAGTACACTACAATGATATATTGTACAGCACAGGGAATGTAGCCAGTACTTTATAATAACTATAAATGGAGTATAATCTATAAAAATTTGGATTCACTATATTGTATACCTGAAACTAATATAATATTGTAAATCAACTATATCTCAATTTAAAGAAAGGCATATCCTTTAACCCAGTAATTCTGGCAATGTATCCTAAGAAAATAAAAACCTTTATGCACATACACACAGAAATAAATAAAGTAAAACCGGAATGATTTTCCACAGGTTTGGAAACAAGGCATGGGTATTGGTTCTTATTATTTCCAGTCAAACTTGAAAGGCAGGTCCTAGCTAGCTTAATAAGATAAAAAAAGAAAATAAAATATACACAGATAGGAAAAGATTACTTATAATTGTTTTTCTTTCAGAAATGGAATTACCATGTATATAGAAAACCTGAAGGAATGTACAAAAAAGTAAACAGAACAGTAAGTGAATTTATCAGGTTTGTGGTACACAAGATCAGTACACAAAATAATCAATTGCACATCTGTCTATCAGCAAATAACCATCAAAAACCAAATTAAAATATTATCATGTACAATAGCATCAAGAAACATGAAATAACTAGAGAAACATTAGCAAAATATATGCAAAACCTGTGAATGAAAACTACATACATTGCTGAGAAGAACAAAAGAAGATATAAAGAATTGTGATATCCTAATTTTCTTGGATTGGAAAACTTTAAGTGTTAAGATATCATTCCTTTCCAAATTGATCCACAGATTCACCCTCAATAAAAATGTCAGCAGGCTTTTCATGTAAAAATTTACAAACCTATTCTAAGATTAATATGGAAATATAAAGGATCTATTAAGAACAACAAAAACAGCTAGTTGAAGGATCTTTAATACCTGATTTCAGGACTTCCTACAAAGGTCTAATATTCAAGAGAGTATAGTATTAGCATAAGGAGAGAATGAAATAAAATAGGAAGTCTAGAAATATGGCCAATTAATTTTTTTTTTTTTTTTTGCGGTATGCGGGCCCCTGTTGTGGCCTCTCCCGTTGCGGAGCACAGGCTCCAGATGCGCAGGCTCAGTGGCCATGGCTCACGGGCCCAGCCACTCCGCGGCATGTGGGATCTTCCCAGACCGGGGCACGAACCCGTGTGCCCTGCATCGGCAGGCGGACTCTCAACCACTGCACCACCAGGGAAGCCCTGGCCAATTAATTTTTGACAAGGTTGTCAAGCTAATCTAATGGAATAAAGACGAGTCGTTTCAATAAATTCTGTCGCAACTGAATAATCGTATGGAAAAATGTATTTGGACATGAATTCCACACTACACAAATAAACCTGAAATAGATCTTGGAACTTAATATAAAAGTACAAACTGTAAAACATATAGAAAAAAAAATCTTTCAATCCTTACCATAGAAAAAAAATCTTAGACACTATACTAAAAATAAATAAACTGTATTTCATCAAATACATAAACTTTAAATATATACACAACTTTAAATATATGCACAATTTCATTAAATATATAAAATTTAAATATATGACAACTTTAAATATATGCACAGTTGTCTTTAGTAAATACTTCACTAATGAATATCCAATTAGCACATGAACAAATTCCCGACATCCTTGGTCCTCAGGGAAATACAAATAAAATCCACAATCAGATACCAATTCCCACCTTCTATAATGGCTAAGTTTTAAAAGTGTCACAAAACCAAAAGTTGACGAGAATGTGGAAAAACTGGAACTTCATACACTGATGGTGAGACTCAAAATGGTACAGCAACTTTGAAAAACACGTAGGCAGTTTCTTTCAAAATTAACCATACCACACCATGTGATCCAACCCCACTACTTCTAGGTATTTACGCAAGAGAACTGAAAGCTTATGTCCATACAAAGACTTCCACAAAAATGTTCATAGTCACTTTACTCATAATAGCCAAAATATGGAAAGAATTGTAATCTCCATCAACTCATAAATGGGTAAACAATAAGTGATATAACCGTACAAAGGAATTCTGACTCAGCAATGAAAAGAAACTACTTTCTCATGCATGCTAGCACATGGATGAACCTCAAAAACATTATGCCAAGTGAAGGAAGTGAGACAAATCAGACCACATATTATACAAATCCATCAACATGAAATTACCCAAAAAGGCAATTGTACAGAGACATAAAGCAGGGTCATAGACATTTCAAAGTAACTTTTAGCAATATGCCATCATGTGACTATTTATTTCACTTTTATATTATTAATTACAAATATGGCATGTATTCAGTGTAAAACTTCCAAAAAATACAAATGCATATCCCTTTGCAGAAAGAAACCATGATTATCCATCAAACATGTATATTAGCAAATGCAAACATATATACACATTTATATAAATAATACATTTATATATATGTGTACTTCTCTGAAAGTCTACAATTTAACTTTTTTATTGGCAATGTGTATTGGAGATGTTTTCTGTAAGTGTATACAGATTTATCAGACTGACTGTAACAGCTGTATAGTATTCACAGTATAGACACACTGTAATTTATTTTGTAACTGTTTTTCGTTATGTTTCCATACTTTTTTGTCTGTTGTTGTTTATTTGAGGGTGTGGAGTTTGCTACACTGCAGCTCAGAGAGGGCCTCACAACAGGCAGCCTGGGCCCCACATGGAACATTTGCTTTTTGCAAATGATTAGAGGAGCATGGCACAACCAAAAGTAAATTAAGGCCCTCCTGGTCCCATCCTGAACCTGGGGGGAAGCTCAGAGGTCCCAGCTTAGCAGGCCTTCTCTTGGACAGGTCACCTCCTCTCCTGGGTCTGGGACCCCCACCACCACTCCCGCCACTCTAGCTGCCCACCTGAGGTCAATTTCTAAAGCTGGAGGGGAGTCTGACAAGGACAGCCCCAGCTGGGGCAGGCAGGGAGCAGGAACCCCAGAACCCGCCCCTCCCCCCCACACGTTTAAGTAGCTGTGTCAAATACAGTTCTAGAAACAGAATTACTGTGCAAGGTAATGCAAAATAAATTTGTGGAACAGTGTCAAATTTCTTTCCAAGATGGGTGTAACGTTTTAAAATCCTTCATAATCTAATACTAGGGTAAAAATAATCTTATTTAGTTTATAATAATAATATTATATTAATATATTATATTAATATTATATATATTTAATATACTTATCAGTCTTTTATACTTTTTCATATTTATTCTTTGATGTTTTTTACAAATACTACTTGTTTAAATAGGCTATCATTTCATTATTATTTGAAATACCAGAATTATTACATATTAAGCATATGTATATATGCATATTTTCACTTTACTTTCACTTTTGTTCTATAAATTGTGTTACTGCATTGATTATGATTTGAACTATTTTATATAAATTACTGTATATAAGATGCTTTGCAAAAACTGAATGTTATTGGATATTATATAATTAGTGCAGATATAAAACTTTTTGCCATAGGTAATACAAGTGTCACTTCATTTTCTTTATTAACAGATTTGGCTGTTGTTATATAATTTTTCATCCAGGTCAACATTACCATCAGATCACCAATTATAACAAAAAAAGCTTTAATATTTGGAGATTTTGCTTGGAAATATGCCTAAATTACTTTAACCTGTATACAAATTATTCAAACAAATATTTTAATAAGAAAAAAAGAAAATTTAATTTTTTTGGTTTTTGTTATTTTTATGATAGCTTTTCTTTTTTGCTTTGTTTTGTTGTTCCTGCCAGGGAAATCAGTTTATTTATATAAATTAATCTGTTTACCTACAGAACTTAAATAATTTTGATTAAAAAATAGCTATAAATTTGTTGAAATATTTTACCATACTATATATTAGTCATATACATGAAATATGAAGAATATTATGAAAATATGAAGTGATCAAATGTATTTCCACCAATATTGTCAGAGAAATAAGGACATATTGCCAAGAAGGGAACAATGATTTAAATGATGACTAACGTCTTGTTAGAAACCAAGCGGCATTCAGTGGGGAGATGTCTTCATGGGCTTTGAGAAGATGGCTGCCTTCTCAATAGTGTCCATGGAAAACTACAACCAGGGTGAAAGAACAAATAAAACCGTCAAGGCAGAATTCTATACTCAGCAAAATTATCCTTCCAAACTGAGACTGAAATAAGACACATCCACATAAACGAATCTGAGATAATTTGTCTCTTAAGGGCCTGTGATTCACCAAGCTACCAGAAGTTCTACTGGCCAAAGGGAAGTGACACGTGATGAGAACTGAGAACCAATGAAATATGAGGAAAGAATACTGGGAGGTGGGCCAAGATAGCGCCCTCCATTGGCGGCACTTGGTAATGGCAGTTGTTTGGAACCTCAGCCTAGGAATTTATGCAGCATCAGAAGTGCTGCAATCTGTCAATTAAAAAGAGTCATGAGGTTGATCCAGAATACTAAGAAGAGCCATAAATCTCATCTATTAACAGGAAAGCACATGAAAGAATGTGTGGAAGTGTTTTTTAAAAGCCTCAGATAAAAATGCAATAGAATAACTTAATTTGAATAATAAAAAATGTTTAAAAACCACAAATGTAGGCACAAAAGCAGGAAAAGAGAAATAAAGAGAGTGGAAAACAGAAAATGAAGGGCAAGATGATCAACTTTTAAACAAACTGTATTCATAATAACTAAATTTTAAAAGAACTAAACATTCCAGTTAAAAGTGGAGACTGTCAGACTAGATAAAAACAACAACAACAACAACTAAATCTCAATTACATGCTGTTTATGTGAGACACAACTTATAAAGAAATGGCTAGGTGTAAAATAACAGTGTGAAAAAAGATATAGCAAACAAAAGTAAGCATAAGAAAACTGGAATAGGTACATTAATGCTAGACAAAATAAAATTTAAGAAAAGGAGTATAACTAGAGATAAAAAGGGATGTTTCATTACAATTAAAGGATCCATTTAACAGACACACTACAAACTTAAATATTTGGATGCCTAATAACAGAACTTCAAATACATAATTGTTTAAACTTCCAGTTCTCCACTAAATTCTTAATTTTGTTTTTTCTTCTTTGGACATATTAGGCATTTTAAATTGCATATCTGATAGCTATGAGATGACCTGCCCCCACCTCTCAGAAACAAAAGCAAATATTCCCTGGAAGAAGACAAAGTCACCCAGAATCTCTAATTATCTTTTCTTCCTTGGGTCAGTTTGGATTTTTCTTTTTTTTTTAATTGAAGTATAGTTGATGTACAAAGTTTTGTTAGTTTCAAGTATACAGCAAAGTGATTCAGATATATATATATATATTTCTACAGTAAATCTAAACCAAAACTCACCATATATGCAAAATTTGAAGAATAATTGATCTGAAAACATTTTGAGAGTAACTAAATTTGTAGCTAATTTGTAGCTTAATTCCACTCTGGATATGGAATATACTGTGTATTAGTTACATGAATTTTGTCAAATTTTGCCTAATGACTCAGTATCTGATCAAATTGTGTACATCTTTTCATGTGTACTTGAAGAGAATATGTATTCTGCAGTTGTTGAGTCTATTCTTCTATATGTCAATTAGGACACTATTGCTTAAATATTATGCTTCCTTGTGATTTTTCCCCCTTGTTTTTCTTTCCTTTTTTAAAAAATATTTATTTATTTATTTTTGGCTGCGTTGGGTCTTCGTTGCTGCACGCAGGCTTTCTCTAGTTGCGGCAAGTGGGGGCTACTCTTTGTTGCAATGTGCAAGCTTCTCATTATGGTGGCTTCTCTTGTTGCGGACCATGTGCTCTAGGTGTGTGGGCTTCAGTAGTTCTGGCACGCAGGCTCAGCAGTTGTGGCACATGGGCTTAGTTGCTCTGCGGCATGTGGGATCTTCCTGGACCAGGGATCGAACCCGTGTCTCCTGAGTTGGCAGGCGGATTCTTAACCACTGTACCATCAGGGAAGTCCCTCCCCTTGTTTTTCTTTTTTTTTCAGAGATAGGTGAGTTAAACTCTCACACTGTGGTTATTCCTATCTCCTTTTAGTTCTATCACTTGTCTTGTAAATTGAGGCTACGTTATTATCTAAATAGAAGGTTAGGATGTTTCTATCTTCCTCTTGGATTCAGCCTCTTATTATATTTAAATAAGTCTTTTTTTCCCCCTAATAATAATTTCCTTCCTTAAATCTATTTTGTCTGATATAAGAGTAACAACACCAACTTTCTTTGGTTAACTGCCACATTGTACATTTTTCTCATTCTTTCTTACAGGACACAGAATTCATTTTTAAGATTATATATATGTTTTCTAATATTTCTTAACTTTTAAAATGGAGTATTTTGTCTGCTTATATGTAACTTAATACCTGATGTGTGTGGATTTGAATGTTCCATATTATCATTTCCTCTGTTTGTTCTTTAGAATAACATAGGATATGTTGAGTAGAAAACAACAGAAACAACAAGAACAATAACAACAAAATTGTGTACTACATTATTGTGGGGGGGAAATTTATAGAATTACAATATTAAACTTGAAACTTTGACATACTATCATAAAATGTAAGAAGAAAGCCTTGATTCTGAGAAATCATTTGAAGAACCATTAGACAAATGTCTTACTCAAAGACTACGTATGTCACATTTTAATAGCAACCGGGATTTCATATAAATCAATCTAATTATTTACAAGTTTGCTTGATTTAAATAGATTTATTTTTTACTCTGAATAGTCAAAGTGATTTTGAGAAAGCTGTAGGTATCATGTCCCGTGACTTCAAACTATACTTCAGAGCTATAGTAATCAAAATAGCATGGTACTGGCACAAAAACAAACACAAAGATCAAAGGAATAGAATAGAGAGCCCAGAAATAAACCCATACATGTGGTCAATTAATCTATGACAAGGGAGGCAAGAATATACAATAGAGAAAAGACAGTCTTCAATAAGTGCTGTTGGGAAAACTGGACAGCTACATATAAAACAATGAGATTAGAACATTCCCTCACACCATATAAAAAAATAAACTCAAAAAGGGACTTCCCTGGTGGCACAGTAGTTAAGAATCCACCTTTCAATGCAGGGGACACGTGTTCAAGCCCTGGTCCTGGAAGATCCCACATGCCTCAGAGCAACTAAGCCCGTGCACCACAACTACTGAGCCTGTGCTCTAGAGCCCACAAGCCACAACTACTGAGCCTGCGTGCCACAACTACTGAAGCCTGCACACCTAGTGCCTGTGCTCTGCAACAAGAGAAGCCACTGCAATAAGAAGCCTGCGCACCACAACAAAGAGTAGCCCCCACTCACTGCAACTAGAGAAAGCATGCATGCAGCAATGAAGACCCAATGCAGCCAAAAATAAAATAATTTAAAAAAACAAGGATTCAAGACTTAAATGTAAGACCTGAAGCCATAAAACTTCTAGAAGAAAACATAAGCAGTACTCTTTGACATGGGTGTGAGAGATATTTTTTTTGGATATGTCTCCTCAAGCAAGGGGGAAAAAGCAAAGATAAACAAATGGGATCAAATTAAACTAAAAAGTTTTTGCCCAGTGATAGAAATCATCAACAAAATGAAAAGCAACCTACTGAATGAGAGAAGATATATGCAAATGATATGTCAGATAAGGGGTTAATTTCCAAAATACATTAAAAAAAATCTCATGCAACTCAATACCAAAAAACCCCAAATAATCCAATTAAGAAATGGCTAGAGGACCTGAATAGGCATTTTTCCAAAGAAGACATACAGATGGCTAACAGGCATATGAAAAGATGCTCAACATCACTACTCATCAGGGAAACACAAATCAAAATCACAATAAGATATCACCTCACACCTGTCAGAATGGATATCATCAAAAAGACAAAAAATAACAAGTGTTAGCAAGGATGTGAAAAAAAGGGAACCCTAACACACTGTTGGTGGGAATGTAAATTGGTACAGCCACTATGAAGAACAGAATGGAGGTTCTACAAAAAATTTAAAAACAGAACTACCGTATGATCCAGCAATTCCATTCCTGGATATTTACCTGGAGAAAACAACACCACTAATTTGAAAAGATATATGCACACCAATGTTCGCAGCAGCATTATCTACAACAGTAAAAATATGGCAGCAATCTAAGTGTCCATCAACAGATGAATGGATGAAGAAGATACGGTGTGTATCTGTGTGTGTGCATACATACACAACGGAACATTACTCAGCCATAAAAAAGAATGAAACCTTGCCATTTGCAACAACATGGATGGGCCTGGAGGGTATTATGCTTAGTGAAATAAGTCTGACAGGTAAAGACAAATACCGTATGTTTTCACTTATATATGGAATGTAAAAAACAAAACAAACAAATAAATATAACAAAAGGGAAACAGACTCACAGATACAGAGAACAAACTAGTGGTTGCCAGAAGGGAGGGGGCGGAGAGGGGCAAAATAGTTGAAGGGGAATAAGAGGTGCAATTTACCAGTTATAAAATAAATAAGTCACAGAGTGGAATGTACAGCGTGTAATGTACCCATGGAATATAATCAATATTTTACAATAACTGTATGGTGTGTAATCTATAAAAATATCAAACCATTATGTTGCACCCCGAAACTAATATAATGTTGTAAGTCAACTATACTTAAATTTAAGAAAATAGTTTTCAATTTTATGTTAGAAGTTATTTTAATTAGAGCAAAATCAATATTTAAAATTCTCATTGCAGATTACAAATGGATAACTCAAGAGCATAATATTGAAATCAATTTCCACTATAGAGGTCGATCACCTGCAGGATGACAATCTTTAAAGTGGGTTGCCTAGTGCTCTATGTGTACCTTATTGCAGATAGTTATACTGGACTATGAGGCGATTTTTTCTGATGCAGGTTAGCTTATTTCACTTAAGAATTTTTATATGTCAGCAGACCAAATCCATTATTTTAACTACAATGAGATGTTCAAGCTCACTCTTCACTACGACTCTAATATAATTAACTTTCCTAAGCTTCCTTTCATTTTAAAGCAATTCTGGAGTGGGAGCCCATTCACTTATAATATTTTAGCCTTATTAACATCTTTTTTAGTATAATAAATCTAGCTATGTAAGAGTTATTGATTCCGGGGAGGTGATGCCGAGTTTTGTTCTTGTCTTGACAATAAAATACTACATTTCAACTTTAAGTTAATTTCTATTTAAATATGGAGTAACAGATATCAATGCTCATATATCAATAGACTTAGCTGCTCCCAAATAACAAGATTTTTAGATTTATTTTTTGTTTTAATCCAAAGGATGACCAAGTTACAATTAATTTGTTTCAACCTAGAGCCTTGAAACAATGGCGCCACCAAATATTTTTACAATAGTCATGATATTTATCGAGATTATAAAAACAAAATAAATTTTATTCTTTTTAACTGTTAAACATATGGAATGCATACAAGCAGAGGTTTTCATGTGAGGCTTGTGGAATTACTTCTATCTCATACATCTACTATAAGTACCTTTTAAGTGAGAGGAGATGTGTGAATATCAAACGCTATGACAGCTTTAAAGAAGTGTTCATAATGGCTGGTCTGAGTGCTATAAGTCAAAAGGTTCAATACAAATGAAAGAAAACAACAAAAATTTTTTAAAAATTAAAAGGTTAAAAAAATATATACATGTATATTTCAGTTATTAACATAGGTTCACGAATCCAATGCTAAATATGAATTATATGCTAACACTTCAAATCAGGCCCTTCTGCTGGTGTTATCTGTACCATCAGTGATTTCCTTATTGTCCTAGAGAGGCTCCTAGCGCAATGTCTTGTAGTAGAAGACTTGGGGTTTCATTAATCTTTGAAAATAAATGCAGACACAGTTAAGTACTGGAATTTTTCAGGTTTCTACATAAAAAGAGAAAATAATTGGCTTCTTTGGAGATGAAAGTAAGATCTAGTATCAGGAAACAAACAGTTAAAAGAAAGTATAGACAAATAAAATTTAACATTAAACCAATGCATGTATATTTATTAATTCAAGCTTTCCTAGAGCTGCTAATTTGTGTTAGGCTTGGTGGAGCAAAAAGCAATATATATAACCAAAAGACATTACAAAAATAGTACACAGTTCCTTTATCTTTATACAGCTCCCCCCCAAAATTATCATATTATATAATCATAATACATCAGAACCAGGAAATTATCGCTGATAGAACACTACCAGCTAATCTACAAAACTTAATCTAATATTACCAATTATCACAATAATGTCCTTTTACTGTTCCAGGATTCAATCCAGAAGGGCGCACTGCATTTAGTTGTCATGCCTTCCAACCTGGGGAAGTGTCATGACCTCGACAGGTTTAAAGAGTTTTGACCAGTTATTTTGCTGAATGTTCCTCAATTTAGGCTTGTGTGATGTTTCCTCATAATGAATTTCAGTTACACATTTTTTGCCAAGAATACCACAGAAGTGACGGTGAGTTCTTCTCAGTGCATCATATCAAGGGATTCATAATATCAATATGTCTTATTACTGATGATATTGACCTTTATCATCACTTGGTTAAGGTGGTGTCTGTCAGGTTTCTCCACTGTAAATTTCCTATTTTCTCCTTTGTAATCAATATGTATCTTGAAGAAGAATAACTATAAAACTGTGCAAATATCCTTTACTGAGGAATTTGCAGTGTGTTACCTAGTTCATACTTATGTTAAATATTATTAAAATATTATTTTATGTAGAAATTACAGTGAAGGCATGATGAGGAAGTAATAAATTCCACTGAAAATAATAACTTTTAAATATAATTTCATTTTCCTGCCAACAGAATATTTTCCTTGGTAATATTCACTTATAGAGATAGTCTGTTGCTATTTCTTGCCTACTTTATTAGTACATCTGCAAATGCAAAGAGAAACAGCTGAGTAGAGAAGTGTAACAGAATATGCAAGGCCTATAGCAGAATATCTTTCCCCCAGAGTATGCTGATCAGGGAAACAACACCACCAGATCTCAGGGAAACTGTGAAGCAAAAAATAGAGTATAGGCTTGGCCTTCTTTTCAGCCTCTGTATATTTCAGGAAGATTCTGCTTAAAAGCTAATCCTTTTCTTTGTTACTTTGAACAAAAACAATCCCTATTAACAGTGTCCATAACAAGTGCCTCTCCCACCCCACCTCCCACACACACACTCACACACACATCATATGTATTATACACAAGCAAAGTTCCAGTGAAATGTTATTAACAAAAACAGAGTAGGCTGGATTTGGCGAGCAGAGCCATAGTTTACTGATCCTTGATTGGACCACTTAGAGCAGGATTTCTCAACCTCGGCACTATTCATATTTGGGGCCAGATAATTTTCATGTTTGATGTTCTTTGTTCTGACAAGATATAAAACTGTGCTGAAAATCATGCTTCTCTAGAACAGTTACTCAGAGCTATCTATCTTAGAGGTGGTATCGGGGCTACAGTCTTCAGTTTGGCTTGAATAAAACCCTTTTCTATTCCTATTATAGACTGCTTATTGATTCTTTCCATCAACCCAGTAGAACTCTCGAACCCTGGAAGTGACCACCACAAATGTCTCCAGACATTGCCAAACATACCCTGGGGAACAAAATCATCCCTGATTGAGAAACACTGCCCTCGCAGTCTCCTGGCCAAAGAGAGCAGACTTAAGCTGATTTTTTCCATTGTTCTTTGGGTCTTTTTCAACACCTGTTGGCATTTCTGGGTTGAGAATTTCTCTGGCACTCAGGTTGGGGATATATAGGAGACGAAAAAAAGAACCCTAAAAGACTCAACTCTGAGTCTTTCCTGGAATCCCAGTGTCCCTAGCTGGGTCTGACTTCTTTTCTCTCCCTTTCATAGTCTTCTGCTGTTTGCTTTCATTTGTCTTATCCAGGTTTTAGGTGTAACAAGTAGGAAGACTAGAGTGAAATTTCTTATCCCTCCAGGTATATATTCTTAAAAGATGACTCCTGTCTGAGAATGTGTATTGTCACGGTTAAGAGTGGTTAAGAGTTCAGAAACCAAGTATCGTGAATTATGAATTCAACTCATGGCTATACTATTCAAGGCATGTGAACCCCTGGACAAGGATACATAGCCTCCTGCTAACCAATTTTTTCAGATGTAAATTTGTAGTAGTATTAATATACAACTCATAGTTGTATGCAATGTAATCCAAATTTAACTCATGAGGATTAAATGAATTACTACACATAAAAAATATGGACCAGTGTTACATAGTAAATTCTATGTATTAGATATCACTATATCATTTTTATTATAATTATCTAGATCTAGAGGGGTGGGATAGGGAGGGTGGGAGGGAGGCTCAAGAGGGAGGGGATATGGGGATATATGTATACATATAGCTGATTGACTTTGTTGTACAGCAGAAACTAACACAACATTGTAAAGCAATTATACTCCAATAAAGATATTTTTTTAATTAAAAAAATAATTATCTGGAAAAGTACTGACAAATGACTTTACAAACATCATGCCAATGATTATTAATGCCCCACACCCCCATCACAAAGTGAAAGCAAGAATCATCAAAAAGGAAAGCTTTAGCAGATTTTTTAAAACTGGAAGAGATTCGCTTGAATTTGAACTAATTTAATGCACTGTTTTAAAGGGTTGGAAAACTAGGATATTTGATATCTTAAGGTACTTCAAATCATGAAGAATTTAAATGCCTGAACTACAAGGACCACACTACAGTGCTTTTCTTTTAAGTAATTCTTTTCCCCACTCAGGGACAATAACAGAGAAAGGGCCAGTGTTTCATTAAGGCTATACCTACTCTCATTCTCTCTAGAACAATATTCGCCTCCTGAGCAAGGGCACATATTAATCTCTCTTCAAGGAAGGTCTTTCACCCTTTGGCAACCTGAAGAATAGAGGTTCCTTCCATTCAGAATTCATCATATTGTCATCTAAGGTTATAAAGCTAAACACTAGAACAAAGAAGCCCACACTCACACAATTCCCACAGCAGACAAGAGAAAACAAAGGAAGCACTGAATATAAAATAACATAAAGTAAAATGAAAGAATTAAGACCAAATATTTGTATATCAATAAGTAGAAACAGGATACGGTACATATTAGAAGCAAAAGGCTAAGCAGATAAAATAACAGTAGCAAATACATACTGCATCTAATAGGTGTATCTAAAATGACTTAAAAGTGAAAGTATGAACTGAGTTGTGCCATGATATTAATCCTAGACAATGGAGACTTCTTAAAGAAGAAAAAGAAGGGCATGTGATGATGATAAAGAGCACTGTCCACATTGATAATAAAACTTTGTGATTAATATTTATATAGTGAAAAACCAAATGTCCAAAATATGAAACACAGACTGCAAGAACAAAATTAAGGGAAACAATGAATGAGAAACCGACTTTAAACCACCATGAATACCTAATGAAGAATTCACATAATCTTTTTGAGCAGTTAACCATGTAACCTATCAGGAAAAATGTATTAATAAGATTGGTATTGTCTTATTTTGAATTCTCCCAGAAGCAGGTCTTAAGATAAGAATCCCACTGAAATGTGTTCATTAGGGAAGACTAGGGACACAAGTAGGGAACAGAGAAGCTATCTAGTTAAGGGAAAGCATCCAATAGAACATGCATAATTAAACTACCTGCCACAGATTAATCACATGGAAAAACTCTAAGAAATAGTATAAAATATGACCACATTTTCGTACACAAGTGGGGAGGCAACTAGGGTATTTATATACCATATCACAGCAGACATGGGTTGAGGGTTGCAGGGCATGTATTAACTCACCAGAACTTCTGGCCTGCTGCATGGGAACAGAACAGCCTTTTTTTTTTTTTCCGGTACGCAGGCCTCTCACTGTTGTGGCCTCTCCCGTTGCGGGGCACAGGCTCCGGATGCGCAGGCTCAGCGGCCATGGCTCACGGGCCTAGCCGCTCCGTGGCATGTGGGATCCTCCCGGACCGGGGCACGAATCCGCGTCCCCTGCATCGGCAGGCGGACTCTCAACCACTGTGCCACCAGGGAAGCCCCAAAACAGCCTTTTAAAAGTTCAGAAAAAGCTTTGTGGCAGAGAGATACAGATACTGGCAGCTGAAAGTTCAAAGGCACACACTGAAAACTGTAGGGTCTGAGAGATACGGGCAGGGGACTACTAGTATCTGCTATAGCCATATATTATTCTCTATAACCTGGTAACACAAAACTTTATGTGATGATAAGGCAAGTATTAAAATTGAGCATATGTTAGACCACAAGGAAAATCACAATTCATTTAAGAAAGTAAAAAAGAAAGAGCGATATTTTCTGACCACAATGGTGTAATATTTAAAATTAAGGCGGAAAAAAACCCTGAAATTATCTCAAAATATTTTTAAATTACAAAGAAAACACTGTCATACAACTCTTAAAGATGAAACCCAAATCAACACTGCATAGTATAGACACAATCATGATTAAGGATACACATGTTTTAAAAATAGATAACACTAAAGCTATTTTCAGTGAAAAACAATTCATGCCCTTTGACTCATATATCCCTAAATAAGAAATAATATTTTAAAATTGTTACATTTTCCATGTTAAATTAAAAAAATATAGCCATGGAAAAAAGAAAAATTTTAAAGGATTAAATCAATAATAGTATTCAAAATCCTAAACTAGTTAGTTTATATATATTTTAATGATATTATAATGCTACTAGATTAATATATGAAAAAGGATAAAATGCTATGATAGCAAAATTAGAAATGAGGAAAGGAAAAAAGATAGGAAATTAAAAGATATATCTCAAAATTCTTTAGAATAATTTGCACAAAATTCTTTGAAAATCAGGATTAAGTAAATAACATCGATTACCAAAATTAACCCCAGAAGAGACGGAAAATCTATACAAGCCAATCACTGCATGAAAATTAATTTTAAAATATTGATAAAATACCTCACTAAAAATTAAAAGGTCAAGATGATTTCATAATAATTTCAAACCAAGAAGTTAATTCCAATGTAATTTAAAATTTTCCAGAGCAGTAATTAAGGTAATGCTTAAAATATTGTTTTGATGTCAGAATAATATTGACAACAAAATTCAAATCAGTATAATTTATTAATATCAATACCCAGGTAAGAAATCAAGTGTTAGAAAAGAGGAAATACTGATACATTAAAATAACTATATACCTTTAGGGCAAGGATTTTACATGTTTTGTTTAGTTCTGAATCTCTAGCTTCTGAGAAAATGCCTGCCACGTTTTAGGCACACACTAAGTACACGTAGTATGAATGAATAATGGCAGGACAAGAATACAAGGGTGGTTCAAAATTGCCAGTTATATATGTATGTATGTGTATATATATACATTTATATTTTAAGTATATCAGAGTAAAAATTTATGTTTATGATTACCATGTGGCATTAAAAACAAAAAAAAATATATTCAGTCTTGATTTTTTTAACTGAGATATAATTGACACAAAACATTGTATAAATTTAAGGTATACAACGTGTTGACTTGACACATTTATGTACTGCAACATTATCGCCACCATGGCGTTAGGTCACACCTCTATTATGTCACATAATTACCATTTCTTTTTTCTGGTGGGGACAATTAAAAGCTAGTCTCTTAGCAACTTTGAAGTTTGTAATACAATATCATTGACTATAACCACTATGCTCTGCATTAGATCCCAGGACTTCTTTATGTTGTTTAAGGGTACAAACTTGTAGCTAGTAGATAAATAAGTCCTGCAGTCCTAATTTTTTAAAATAATTGTCTTTATTTATCTATATCTATAAAATCAAGGAAAGCATCATGCTTAATAAAAAGACACTAGAAAAATTCCATGAAAATTTAGAAAAACTAAAGAGCCCTGAATAACAACACTATTATTTAGATTTGTTCTAAAATTCCAAGTAATATCAAATGTAAGCAGTGTGTGTGTGTATGTGTGTGTGTGTGTGTGTGTGTGTGTGTGTGTGTGTGTGTAAGACAAGATATAAAATAGAAAAAATGTGAAAGGTTTATGATCAGGCAGTTAAAAGAAATACAAATGGCTAAAAATATAAAAGGATGTTTAATAGTGAAATGTAAAAAACATTTTTCAACTGTAAAATAGGTAAAATTTATAAAATTAAGTAAAATTACAATTTGGCACAGATGTGGAAACAGTTAAAACCACATGAGAAGATGCTGAATATCACTAATTACTAGAGAAATGCAAATAAAAACTACAATGAGGTATCACCTCACACCAGTCAGAATGGCCATCATCGAAAAACCGACAAGCAATAAATGCTGGAGAGGGTGTGCAGAAAAGGGGATCCTCTTACACTCTTGTTGAGAATGTAAATTGATACAGCCACTATGGAGAACAGTATAGAGGTTCCTTAAAAAACTAAAAATAGAACTACCATATGACCCAGCAATCCCACTCCTGGGCACATACCTGGAGAAAACCATAATTTGAAAAGATACATGCATCTCAAAGTTCATTACAGCACTAGTTACAATAGCCAGGACATGGAAGCAACCTAAATGTCCATCAACAGAGGAATGGATAAAGAAGATATGGTACATATATACAATGGAATATTACTCAGCCGTAAGAAGGAACAATATTGTGCCATTTGCAGAGAGATGGACGGACCTAGAGACTGTCATACAAAGTGAAGTAAGTCAGAAAGAGAAAAACAAATACCATATATTAACGTATATATGTGGAATCTAGAAAAATGGTACAGATGAACCTATTTGCAAAGCAGCAACAGAGACACAGATGTAGAGAACAAACATATGGACACCAAGGGGGAACGGGGGGGTGGGATGAATTGGGAGATTGGGATTGACATATATACACTACTATGTATAAAATAGATAACTAATGAGAACCTACTGTACAGCACAAGGAACTCTACTCAGTGCTCTATGGTGACCTAAATGGGAAGGAAATCCAAAAAGGAGGGCATATATGTATACGCATAGCTGATTCACTTTGCTGTACAGCAGAAACTAACACAACATTGTAAAGCAACTATACTCCAATAAAAAACAAAACAAAACAAACAAACAAAACTACTCGTGAGCATCTAAATAAGTTCAACAATTTTGGAGGCCAATTTTTCCATGTA
Source organism: Lagenorhynchus albirostris (assembly GCF_949774975.1). Taxonomy (NCBI): domain Eukaryota; kingdom Metazoa; phylum Chordata; class Mammalia; order Artiodactyla; family Delphinidae; genus Lagenorhynchus; species Lagenorhynchus albirostris. The sequence continues at coordinate 108,745,854 of NC_083116.1, read as the reverse complement.
CAAGAAAATTTAAACTCCAGAAACTGGCTGACTTACCAATTATTTTTTTTTTGGGGGGGTGCTGGGAAACTACCCCAAATCCCTCTTCAAAAACTATGACAAGAACTAATTATAATGTTATTTAATTTTGTATTGATTTTAAAAGCAAAACGTAACCCATATGTTCAATAACTTGGGAATGATAAAAAGCTAATTTTAATAAAAATATTAATAATATCTTTTAGGAAGGGAGCTAAGGATCCTTGTAGTGAGGTATGATAGAGAAGCTTAAAGTTTTTAATTTATAATTTCATAAACTTTTTATCCTTAACATATATCATATATGCTTATACTCACATGTGTGTGTACATATCCACCTACATATGTATGTAATGTTTTTAGAGACTGGGAAAGAGTTTACTATGACAGATTAGTAGAAAAAGATTAACTGAGCATTCTATTTAAAATATTTACATTACTTGGTATTGAGAATAAAATAAATATGACACACCATCCTCAGGATCTACTCTATATATGTAATCGTATTGCCACGACACAAGCAATCTCAAATTATTCAAGTCTAGAAAATCGCAATTAAATTCCTCAGTAACTCTTCTAGGGGATGGAAACTATGTGTTGTGATGTTGATAGGAAATTAATTATCTAACAAGAGCCACTTACTTTTAAACTTCACAATCTGAAGTTTCAGAGGTTGTTAAATGTGCGGTAAGGTCTTCTAAATGAATATATGCCAATGGCTTTTTCAGATATTTTGGAAAAGTACACAAAAATGCACTTAGCTTTTTTTAGTAAAGCCATGGAAATGTCATCGCTTTTGGGGGAAGATTATCTAGATTCAATTGAGAAATAAAATTCCTCAGTGATAGATATAAATGAGGCCCTAAAGTTAGCACAAAACATTTAGGGATTTGATTGTGCATTTGCAGAGGTAACTTAGAGTAGGGAAGCTCTGGACTTCAGTGATATTTCTGACTTATTATTCCATTCTCTATTCTTATTATTGCATCAGAAATCCAAGTATTAGGAAGAATGAAGAATATAATGAACAAATTACAATATCATTTATTTTACAAAAACGTATTTAATTTCCATTAATATCATCAATATTATAGTCATTATCTGCCCTTAAAATATTGCTACATAGTTTCATCTAACTATAGCTAAAAACAATAACTGGAAAATCTGTCCCCAGACAAAATGTTCAAAACAGGTATTTGCCACTTATGAATATAGCTATAGCAAGATGTAGAACTGAGTGATACCTTAAAGAAGAATTAAATGATACATCCCAGAAGGTATGAAATATGAAAGGTGGCTCTGACTATACCCTAGAACATACAGTTCTAAGTAAACAACAGATGGATAAAATGTAAAACAAAACCAATATAATTACAACAAAACATGTATACTACTAATAGGCCAGGAAGAAAAAAGGAATGCATTTCTAATATCCTATAATATAAAATACTAGTTGGACAGTACTATGGTATTTTGTCTCCTGTAAGTATTTCCATGCAGTAAATTTAAGAGGTTGACTTGAAGATGATTCTGCTCTCCCACGTTCAATGCAAATAGCCTTGTGTAGTTGAAATGATAAGTAATACTAAGACATCAGCATATTTTGATTAGTCTTCCAATTAGAGAATAATTTTAGCTATAGTTAAAACCATTTTGTGGTTTTATCGATCTTTTCTGCTATCACTTGATTAAAATACTCTCAAGAATGAATCTTAAAATATCAAAAGTTTAGAAATTACATTCTAAAACTGCAAAATATATGAGGCTCAAAATTATTTTCTATGATAAATGTAAGTCCACATTTTTTAATATTCACTATGATGAAAAATAATATAAAATAAGGTAAGCATATTTTTCACTCAAATTTCTCACACAAATGAAGTCATTTGAGGCACAACATGGGTTTGGGGGGCAGCTGTACTATTAAAACTATGTGTGTCCAGATATGAAAATATGTTTAAAGCATTCTTCATATAACATTTATTGTTTGTGTCTGTCAAAGACAAAAAAAAATTCTTGAAAATCTAGTCGGTATCATATATTAACCTCCATGAGAACACAAACCAGATAAATGTTTTTTCAATGCATTTCAAAAAGCATGGTACATAGTAGCTTATATCTGTCAATTACTTTCACATTGCATTGCCCTTAATTATGTGAAACAAAAAAAATTAAGAATTTGCTATATTTTTAAGGAAATAAGACCAAAAATGAAAATAAATTTCTTATTACCCTCAAACCAATATGTGGATTAGAGAAGAGTGAGGAATTTAAGAAGTGTGTTACAAATGATTGTACACACATTGAGTAGCACAACGCCTGCAAAGAGAAGACATTTATTGAATGAATGGATGAATGAAACCTGAATCAGGAGTCAGAAAAAAATAGCCAAAGGTTGTTTTACCAAAAGAGTCAAAGAAGTCAACACAATGAGTTAAATTTAATAGTAGGTAAGTCAAACGTGCTATGGGAACACCTATGAGACAGGTTTAAATGAAAATGAGGTTCAGGAAACCCTACCAGAGGGATATTAGCATGAGCTAAATTTTGGTGGATGAAATTAAAGAAGATATATGGAGAAAACAGAACAGTGCATTTGAGAAACTACAATTGTTCACCATGGCTGAAGCAGATAATTTAATAATCATCACACAGAAGTTAATTTTTTTAAAAACCTGAAAAAGATCCATTAGATATGGTAATATGGAGAGCACTGGATAAACAATGTCTCTGGGTGTTTTGTTTTGTTGCTTTTATTATTATTATTCTTTTAACATCTTTATTGGAGTATAATTGCTTTACAAGGTTGTGTTAGTTTCTGCTGTATAACAAAGTGAATCAGTTATATGCATACATATATCCCTATATCTCTTCCCTCTTGTGCCTCCCTCCCACACTCCCTATCCCACACAAAGCACCAAGTTGATCTTCCTGTGCTGTGCAGCTGCTTCCCACTAGCTATCTATTTTACATCTGGTAGTGTATATATGTCAATGCTCCTCTTTCACTTTGTCCCACCTTACCCTTCCCAATCCCCATGTCCTCAAGTCCATTCTGTACATCAGCATCTTTATTTCTGTCCTTCCCCTAGGTTCATAAGAACCATTCGTTTTTTTCAGATTCCATATATATGTGTTAGCATACAGTATTTGTTTTTCTCTTTCTGACTTACTTCACTCTGTATGACAGACTCTAGGTCCATCCACCTCACTACAAATAACTCAATTTTATTTCTTTTTATGGTCAAATAATATTCCGTTGTATATATGTGCCACATCTTCTTTATCCATTCATCTGTCAATGGATCCTCAGGTTGCTTCCATGTCCTGGCTATTGTAAATAGTGCTGCAATGAACACTGGGGTACGTGACTTTTTTTTTTCATTTAATTTTATTTATTTTTTTATACAGCAGGTTCTTATTAGTTATCCATTTTATACATATTAGTGTATATATGTCAATCACAATCTCCCAATTCATCACACAACCACTGCCGTGCCCCCCACCCCCGGACACTTTCCCCCCTTGGTGTCCATACGTTTGTTCTCTACGTCTGTGTCTCTATTTCTGCCCCGCAAACTGGTTCATCTGCACAATTTTTCTAGGTTCCACATATATGCGTTAATGTACAATATTTGTTTTTCTCTTTCTGACTTACTTCACTCTGTATGACACCCTCTAGATCCATCCACGTCTCTACAAATGACCCAATTTCGTTCCTTTTTATGGTTGAGTAGTATTCCACTGTATATGTGTACCACTTCTTCTTTATCCATTCATCTGTCAATGGGCACTTAGGTTGCTTCCATGACCTGGCTATTGTAAATAGTGCTGCAATGAACATTGGGGTGCATGTGTCTTTTTGAATTATGGTTTTCTCTGGGTATATGCCCAGTAGTGGGATTGCTGGGTCGTATGGTAGTTCTCTTTTTAGTTTTTTAAGGAACCTCCATAGGGGCTGTATCAATTTACATTCCCACCAAGAGTGCAAGAGGGTTCCCTTTTCTCCACACCCTCTCCAGCATTTATTGTTTCTAGATTTTTTGATGATGGCCATTCTGACCAGTGTGAGGTGATACCTAACTGTGGTCTTGATTTGCATTTCTCTAATGATTAGTGATGTTGAACATCCTTTCAGGTATTTGTTGGCCATCTCTATATCTTCTTTGGAGAAATGTCTATTTAGGTCTTCTGCCCACTTTTGGATTGGGTCCTTTGTTTTTTTGATATTGAGATGCATGACCTGCTTGTATATTTTGGAGATTAATCCTTTGTTAGTTGCTTCATTTGCAAACATTTTCTCCCATTGTGAGGGTTGTCTTATCATCTTGTTTAAGGTTTCCTTTGTTGTGGAAAAGCTTTATGTTTCATTAGGTCCCATTTGTTTATTTTTGTTTTTATTTCCATTTCTCTAGGATGCATGTCAAAAAGGATCTTGCTGTGATTTATGTCATAGAGTGTTCTTCCTATGTTTTCCTCTAAGAGTTTTATCGTGTCTGGCCTTACATTTAAGTCTTTAATCCATTTTGAGTTTATTTTTGTGTATGGTGTTAGGAAGTGTTCTAATTTCATTCTTTTACATGTAGCTGTCCAGTTTTCCCAGCACAACTTATTGAAGAGGCTGTCTTTTCTCCATTGTATATTCTTGCCTCCTTTGTCAAAGATAAGGTGATCATATGTGTGTGGGCTTATCTATGGGCTTTCTATCTTGTTCCATTGATCTATATTTGTTTTTGTGCCACTACCATACTGTCTTGATTACTGTAGCTTTGTAGTACAGTCTGAAGTCAGGGAGTCTGATTCCTCCAGCTCTGTGTTTTTCCCTCAAGATTGCTTTGGCTACTTGGGGTCTTTTGTGTCTCCATACAAATTTTAAGATTTTTTGTTCTACTTCTGGAAAAATGCCATTGGTAATTTGATAGGGATTGCATTGAATCTGTAGATTGCTTTGTGTAGTAGAGTCATTTTCACAATATTGATTCTTCCAATCCAAGAACATGGTATATCTCTCCATCTGTTTTTATCATCTTTAATTTCTTTCATCAGTGTCTTATAATTTTCTGAATACAGGTCTTTTGTCTCCTTAGGTAGGTTTATTCTTAGATATTTTATTCTTTTTGATGCAATGGTAAATAGGAGTGTTTTCTTAATTTCACTTTCACATTTTTCATCATTAGTGTATAGGAATGCAAGAGATTTCTGTGCATTAATTTTGTATGCTGCTACTTTACCAAATTCATTGATTAGCTCTAGTAGTTTTCTGGTAGCATCTTTAGGAATCTCTATGTGTAGTATCATGTCATCTGCAAAGAGTGACAGTTTTACTTCTTCTTTTCTGATTTGGATTCCTTTTATTGGAATCCTTTATTGGATTCCTTTTCTTCTCAGATTGCTGTGGTTAAAACTTCGAAAACTATGTTGAATAATAGTGGTGAGAATGGGCAACCTTGTCTTGTTCCTGGTCTTAGAGGAAATGCTTTCAGTTTTTCACCAATGAGAATGATGTTGGCTGTGGGTTTGTCATATATGGCCTTTATTATGTTCAGGTAAGTTCACTCTACTCCTACTTTCTGGGGAGTTTTTATCATAAATAGGCGTGGAATTTTATCAAAAAATTTTTCTGCATCTATTGAGATCATATGGTTTTTATCCTTCAGTTTGTTAATATGGTGTAACACATTGATTGATTTGCATATATTGAAGAATCCTTGAATTCCTGGGATAAACCACACTTGATCATGGTGTATGATCCTTTTAATGTGCTGTTGGATTTTTTTTGCTGGTATTTTGTTGAGGATTTTTGCATCTATGTTCATCAATGATATTGGCCTGTAGTTGTCTTTTTTTTTGACGTCTTTGTCTGGTTTTGGTATCAGGGTGATGGTGGCCTTGTAGAATGAGTTTGGGAGTGTTCCTCCCTCTTCTGTATTTTGGAAGAGTTTGAGAAGCATAGGTGTTAGCTTTTCTCTAAAAGTTTGATAGAATTCACCTGTGAAGCCATCTGGTCCTGGGCTTTTGTTTGTTGGAAGATTTTTAATCACAGTTTCAATTTCAGTGCTTGTGATTGTTCTGTTCATGTTTTCTATTTCTTCCTGGTTCAGTCTTGGAAAATTGTACCTTTCCAAGAATTTGTCTATTTCTTCGTGCTTGTTCATTTTATTGGCATAGAGTTGCTTGTAGTAATCTCTCATGATCCTTTGTATTTCTCCAGTGTCAGTTCTCACTTCTCCTTTTTCATTTCTAATTCTGTTGATCTGAGTCTTCCTTTTTTTCCTGATGTGTCTGGCTAATGGTTTATCAATTTTGTTTATCTTCTCAAAGAACCAGCTTTTAGTTTTATTGGTCTATGCTATTGCTTCCTTCCTTTCTTTTTCATTTATTTCTCATCAGATCTTTATGATTTCTTTCCTACTGCTAACTTTGAGGGGTTTTTTGTTCTTCTTTCTCTAATTGCTTTAGGTGTAAGGTTAGGTTGTTTATTTGAGATTTTTCTTGTTTCTTGAGGTAGGACTGTATTGCTATAAACTTCCTTCTTAGAACTGCTTTTGCTGCATCCCATGGGTTTTGGATCATCGTGTTTCCAGTGTCATTTGTTTCTAGGTATTTTTTGATTTCCTCTTTGATTTCTTCAGTGATCTCTTGGTTACTGAGTAGCATATTGTTTAGCCTCCATGTGTTTGTATTTTTTTACAGTTTTTTTTCCTGTAATTGATATCTAGTCTCATAGCGTTGTGGTCAGAAAAGATACTTGATATGATTTCAATTTTCTTAAATTTACCAAGGCTTGATTTGTGACCCAAGATATGATCTATCCTGGAGAATGTTCCATGAGCACTTGAGAAGAAAGTGTATTCTGTTGTTTTTGGATGGAATGTCCTATAAATATCAATTAAGTCCATCTTGTTCAATGTGTAATTAAAAGCTGTGTTTCCTTATTTATTTTCATTTTGGATGATCTGTCCATTGGTGAAAGTGGGGGGTTAAAGTCCCCTACTATGATTGTGTTACTATCGATTTCCCCTTTTATGGCTCTTAGCATTTGCCTTATGTACTGAAGTGCTCCTATGTTGGGTGCATAAATATTTACAGTTGTTATATCTTCTTCTTGGATTGATCCCTTGGTCATTATGTAGTGTCCTTCTTTGTCTCTTGTTATAGTCTTTATTTTAAAGTCTATTTTGTCTGACATGAGTATTGCTACTCCAGCTTTCTTTTCATTGCCATTTGCATGGGATATCTTTTTCCATCCCCTCACTTTCAGTCTGTATGTGTCCCTAGGTCTGAAGTGGGTCTCTTGTAGACAGCATATATATGGGTCTTGTTTTTTTATCCATTCAGCCCGTCTGTGTCTTTAGGTTGGAGCATTTAATCCATTTACATTTAAGGCAATCATCGATATGTATGTTCCTATTACCATTTTCTTAATTGTTTTGGGTTCATTATTGTAGGTCTTTCCCTTCTCTTGTGTTTCCTGCCTAGAGAAGTTCCTTTAGCATTTGTTGTAAAGCTGGTTTGGTGGTGCCGAAGTCTCTTAACTTTTGCTTGTCTATAAAGGTTTTAATTTCTCCGTTGAATCTGAATGTGATCCTTACTGCGTACAGTAATCTTGGTTGTAGGCTTTTCCCTTTCATCACTTTAAATATGTCCTGCCGCTCCCTTCTGGCTTGCAGAGTTTCTGCTGAAATATCAGTTGTTAACCTTATGAGGCTTCCCTTGTATGTTATTTGTTGCTTTTCCCTTGCTGCTTTTAATATGTTTTCTTTGTATTTAATTTTTGATAGTTTGATTAATATGTGTCTTGGAATGTTTCTCCTTGTATTTATCCTGTATGAGACTCTCTGAACTTCCCGGACTTGACTATTTCCTTTCCCATGTTAGGGAAGTTTTCAACTATAATCTCTTCAAAATTTTCTCAGACCCTTTCTTTTGCTCTTCTTCTTCTGGGGACCCCTGTTATTCGAATGTTGGTGCGTTTAATGTTGTCCCAGAGGTCTGTGAGACTGTCCTCAATTCTTTTCATTCTTTTTTCTTTATTCTGCTCCGTGGCAGTTATTTCCACTACTTTATCTTCCAGGTCCCTTATCCATTCTTCTGCCTCAGTTATTCTGCTATTGATTCCTCCTAGAGAATTTTTAATTTCATTTATTGTGTTGTTCATCATTGTTTGTTTGCTCTTTAGTTCTTCTAGGTCCTTGTTAAATGTTTCTTGTATTTTTCTCCATTCTATTTCCAAGATTTTGGATCATCTTTACTACCATTACTCTGAATTCTTTTTCAGGTAGACTGCCTATTTCCCCTTCATTTGTTTGGTGTGGTTCGTTTTTACCTTGCTCCTTTATCTGCTGCATTTCTGTCTTTTCTCATTTTGTTATACTTACTATGTGTGGGGTCTCCTTTTCACAGGCTGCTGGTTCATAGTTCCAATTGTTTTTGGTGTCTGCCCCCAGTGGGTGATGTTGGGTCAGTTGCTTGTGTAGGCTTCCTGGTGGAGGGGACTGGTGCCTGTGTTCTGGTGGGTGGTTCTGTATCTTGTCCTTCTGGTGGGTAGGGTCACATCCAGTGGTGTGTTTTGGAGTGTCTGTGAACTTATTATGATTTTAGGCAGCTTCTCTGCTAATGGCTGGGATTGTGTTCCTGTCTTGCTAGTTGTCTGGCATGGGGCTTCATACTGGAGCTTGCTGGCCGTTGGATGGAGCTGGGTCTTAGTGTTGAGACTAAGATCTCTGGGAGAGCTCTCGCCAATTGATATTACATGCGGCCGTGAGGTTCCTGGTGGTCCAATGTCCTGGACTCGTCCCTCCCACCTTGTAGGCTCAGCCCAACACCTGGCTGGAGCACCAAGACCCTGCCAGCCACACAGCTCACAAGAAAAGGAAGGAAGAAAAACAAAACAACCATCAAAAAACAACAGAAAGTAAAGGAAACAAAACAAAACAAAAAAACAAAAAAACGGATAGTCAGAACCCTAGGACAAATGGTAAAAACAAACCTACACAGACAAAATCACACAAAGAAGCATACACATACACAGGCATGAAAAAAGAAAAAGGAAAAAATATATATATAAAAGAAAAAGAAAAGGAAGAGAGCAACCAAACCAATAAACAAATCCACCAATGATAATAAGCTCTAAATACTAAACTAAGATAAACATAAAACCAGAAACAAATTAGACTCAAAAAGCAAGCTCTAAGTCTACAGTTGCTCCCAAAGTCCACTGCCTCAATTTTGGGAACATTCGTTGTCTTTTCAGGTATTCTTCAGATGAAGAGTTTACCAAGTTGATTGTGGGGATTTAATGTGCTGCTCCTGAGGCTTCACAGAGAAATTTACCTTTCTCTTCTTTGTTCGCACAGCTCCTGCGGTTCCGCTTTGGTTTTGGCCCCACCTCTGCATGTAGGCTGCCCTCAGGAGTCTGTTTCCGCCCAGACAGGAGAGGGTTAAAGCAACAGTTGATTAGGGCTTCCTTGCTCACTCAGGCCAGGGGGGAGGGATGGGTACGGTAGTCATAATTGGAATGTGGGGCAAGCTTGAGGCGGCAGAGGCTGGCGTGATGTTGCAACAGCCTGAGGTGGGTCATGCGTTCTCCCAGGGAAGTTGTCCCTGGATCACGGGACCCTGGCAGTGGCATGCTGCACAGGCTCCCAGAGGGGTGTGGATAGTGGTCTGTGCTTGCACACAGGATTTTTGGTGGCAGCAGTAGCAGCCTTAGCACTTCATGCCCATCTCTGGGGTCCGAGCTGATAGCCATGGCTTGCGCCCATCTCTGGAGCTCATTTAGGTGGTGCTCTGCCTTCTGTGGGCACATGGGGAAGGAATTCCCTCTCCTTGCGCATCCTGAAACAAAGGTCTCTCGCCTCTCCAGCAGGTCCAGACTTTTCCCCGACCCCGTCCCAGCTAGCTGTGGTGCACTAGCTCCCTTCAGGCTGTGCTCACGCAGCCAGCCCCAGTCCTCTCCCTCTAATCTGACCAAAGCCCGAGTCTCAGGTCCCAGCCCCCGCCCACCCCAGCCTCTCAGGCTGGTGAGTGCTGGTCAGCAATGGTCCTCTGTGTGGGAATTTCTCCGCTTTGCCCTCTGCACTCCTGTGGCTGTGCTCTCCTCTGTGGCTCCGAAGCTTCCCCCCTCCGCCACCCGCAGTCTCCGCCCATGAAGGGGCTTCCTAGGGTGTGGAAACCTTTCCTCCTTCACAGCTCCCTCCCACTGGTGCAGGTCCCATCCCTATTCTTTTGTCTCTGTTTATTCTTTTTTCTTTGGCCCTACCCAGGTACGTGGGGATTTTCTTGCATTTTGTGAGGTCTGAGGTCTTCTGCCAGCATTCAGTAGGTGCTCTGTAGGAGTTGTTCCACAAGTAGATGCATTTTTGATGTATTTATGGGGAGGAAGGTGATCTCCACGTCTTTCTCCTCTGCCATCTTGAAGCTCTCCTCCTGTTTTGTTTTTTAAATAACGATAGACTCAATTGTGTTTAGCCTATAGACCAATCTGGGGAGAACTGACATCTTTACTATGGTCAGTCAGTCTTCCAAGAACATGGCATGTTTGTCCATTTACTCAGATTCTCTTTATTTCATTAGGATTTTGTAGTTTCCTGCATACAGACCCTGCACAGATTTTGTTAGTTGCACATAGTATCCCCTTATTCATCTGTAATGATATCTACTGTTTCATTCCTGATACTAGTAAAATATTTTCCTCTCCATTTTATGGTTGTTATAAATTTTATTGATCTTTTCAATGAACCAGCAATTGCTTTTGTTGTTTTCCTGTACTGTTCTGTGTTTCCAATTTAATTGATTTCTGGTCTTATCTTTATTATCACTTTCTGCTTGTTTTGGATATATTTTGTTATTTTCTAGTTGCTTGAAATGGGTGCATGGATTATTGATAAGACTTTTCCTCTTTTGTAATGCAAACATTTAGTGCGATAAACTTCACTCTCAGTACTGCTTTATCTGTGTCCCACAAATTTTGATATCTTGCATTTTCATTTTCATTCAGTTTGATTTTTTTTTTTTTTTTCTGTATGCGCACCTCTCACTGTTGTGGCCTCTCCCATTGCGGAGCACAGGCTCCGGACGTGCAGGCTCAGCGGCCATGGCTCACGGGCCCAGCCACTCCGCGGCACGTGGGATCCTCCCGGACCAGGGCACGAACCCGTGTCCCCTGCATCGGCAGGCGGATTCTCAACCACTGTGCCACCAGGGAAGCCCTAGTTTGATGTATTTTTTACTTCTCTTGAGCTTTCTTCTTTGACCTATAAAATACTTAGAAGTGTGCTATTTAATTTTAAGTGTTTGAAGATTTTCCTGTTTCTGTTATTGATTTCTAGTTTGATTCCCTGATGGTCAAAGAGCATAAGTTATATTTTAATTCCTTTACATTTTTTGAGGTTAGTTTTGTGTCTTAGGATATGGCCTGTCTGGGAATATGTTCCTGTGGACTTGGAAAAAAGGTGTATTCTGCTGTGGGCTGAAGTATTCTAAAAATATTGATTATATTCTCTTGTTTAATGGTATTGCTCAATGAAGTAGACAGACCTGAATCATGCCGTTCAGTAGGAGTCATAGCAATGCAGAATGATTGAATTAAGAAAGTTTATTTTGTGTGCCCTGTAGTGTTTTACAATTCGAAGTTGGATATATAGTTTACGACAGCAAGGCAATTTACCATGATTGTCAAAATAAGGCTGTAGTTTAAAATATTTAAAGCCAATATACACTTTATTTGCTGCTGGATATTTTCCATATCCTATCCCTACTTTTGTATTTAACACAGTTTAGGGGAGATAAAATAAGAAGCAACAGTCAAGGTTGCACAGGGTAACAAAATCATTTTTCCGTTAAGTTTTTCTACTATTGCAGTGGACACTGTCAGTGGAGACTAGGAAAATCATAAAGGAGTTCATCTTTATCTCCATCTAGTGGCTAGTATTATATCTCCCCCCCAAAAAAAAACGTGTTTACACTAAATTAATTTTGTTTGTAGCCAAGAATGGTTAATTTAGCATACCTAAGTAAACTGAATTATACCCAGTTTGCTCATAATAATCAATACACAGGAAAAATTAACTAAGCTAATATTAAACGAAATGTGGGGATAAGGAATATTGAAGAGAAATGTAATAGTTTTCGAGCCTTCAATATCTTGGGTGGGATAAAAAATTTTTAACTTAACCAAGATATTACATTTTTAGAAAAATATTTAACGAAAGGCATCATTTATAACTTAGTCATAAATATATCTGGTAGCGTTCTTTGGCTTCTGTAGTTTTCAATGCAGTCAGCAAAAATCAAAGGATTCGAGGAACTGCATTGTATTGTCATGCCTCTTCCCAATTAAACATAAGCTTAATTATAAAGCTCCTCACGAAGTACTATAAAATACACTGAAGGTTTTATTTGGGCTAAGGCAGGCCTATAAAACATATAAGTCTGTAATAACTGTTTGTACATTAGTAGTACTGTTTATTAATATATGTAGTTGCAATCAACCATCACTGAAGAAGCTTATTAAAATAAATTTGCAGTAATATACAAACTAAAGGACAGTACATAAGCCTTCTTAATCAATTAGAGTTTATTTGGTCAATAAAGCACACAGGACCACAACAGCACATTTCATTTTTTTCCCTAGGAAATCAATATCCACAACAGAAAATAAATGTCAGATTGAAGCCTTGGATTTTGTGGTCATGAGGAATATTGGAAATAGCTCTGCACTGGTACACAAGGCACCAGGGTTCTATTCCAAATAGTCACTATCGTTGACTTTGAAAAAGCAACACCTTTTTAAAGACTTAGTTTCTCTTCCTAATTTAATTCATGGTCTTGTTATTGAAGTGTCATTGAATTGAGTATTTCTAAGAGAGGACCATAGGATTTAACCTGTAGGAACATATTCACCATAATTATTGCCTGTAATTTTTCAAAGTCCTAGATCTGCCTACCAAGCTGTGGAATTTTGTTATTGATGCTAAGCTCAACAGTAGAAATATGAATGAAAGCGTAGTCAGCATATAAAACTCCTTATTACCTGGCTAGTGTAAGAGTAAAGAATTTCTGTGAACCTAAAGCCAGATATATATTTATATAATATATATGTGAAATGTATTATATATATCTGGAATTAAGTATAAAAATAGGTCCGTTTCTGCCCATATCCTCACTCTGACTTCACATTTCCTTGTACATAACCTGTGATATTATTATTTAGGACTTACTATTCTTTGCTACTTGTATTCCTTACCACTATCTATGTGATAAACCTCTATTCATCTTTAATACACAAATTAAAAATTCTAGGTTGATATTAAGATATTTGAGTGACTGAAAGATTTACTAGTCTTATTCCTAACTGCCCAACAAGAGTAGTGTTTGAAACCAAAAAATAAGAAAAGAACATATTCTAAGGCCAGAAGTATTTTATATGACTTCTTATAACAACAGAGATAAGACAAAAATGTTAACAGCTGATTTGATATTAACCATCCTAAATAAATCTGTATAATTGGGACAAAATATTAACCAAGAATACTATTGAGCTTTTTAAATATCAGCAGATGCCCCATCTTAATAAGTAAGTTCTTATTGGCCTCAGTGATTGAGAAAAAGCCAAAATCAATCAACACATTCTGAGCGTCTTAAAACACAGGGTGTAGGTAGATTTTTGCTGTTGATTATGTTCGAGCATGAATCTACAAACAATAACTAAAGCATGGGTTCTATGACAATACACTATAGCTGAAGTGAAGAGAAATAGTCTAGAAATAGTCATAAATACCTATGCATGAAAAAAGTAATAAGGGCATTTTCGCATTCCACAGGAATTAATATGTACTCAAGTTGCCATTCAAGTGTGAAAATATAAAAAAAGTTATGCTTAGATGTCCAAGATTTCAGTAAATGGAACAACCAGGTACTTGTACTAAGGAAGTTGATTGAAAATATTTTCAAAGGTCACCAGAAAACAAAACAACAACACAAGAACGGGAAAGTGCAGTTGAAAAATACTGGCAGCTATTCATAAAATCATCCTGAGTCTTTGACAGTCTTATATATCCAACTGTCAACGTAACATATCTACTTGGATGTTTAATTGACATGTCACACACAACATGGCCTAAACTAAATTCCTGAAATCCCCCTCAGAAAACTTCACTTATTGCCTTTGCCGTCTCAGTTAACAACAACTCCATCCTTCTAGTTGCTCAGGCCAAAAACCTTGGATTCATGCCTCAATTTACCTTATCCCCTTCATGTCATCAGTGAGAAAATCCTTTTGATTCTATGATGCTGTGATATACCATCTGGATTCCCCTTCAGGACAGAAGCATTTATTCCCCCAGCTGCAAGGAGCAGTGTTAATAGACAACCCTAATCTCTTACTCTTAGAAGAGGAGCCCTCCTTAAGAATTGTCTCCACTGATGGAGTTATCTTGCTCAAAGTCATTCTCAACGATCAATACAAGGGTATGCTTCCCTTGCTTCAACTCTGGACAACTTTACAGGGCCATCCCTCTCAGCTTCAGAGCTCCATTCAGTTGTATGAAGCTTTCATTGACAGCATCACAGCCCAACCTCCCCTTCTGACAAATCCTGCTTCCTCTACTTCCTTCTGGCAGATGTTGATGCAAAGAGCACTCCCTAAGAAAATTTTTGCACACTAATCTTCATCTTAGAGTCTGCTTCTTGGAGAACCCCACCATTGATAGTTGGGCCAGGAGTGGTCCGAGAGACCAAATACTAAGATAGGATCTTCAACTGTTCAGCTGGCAATGACGACTCCGTCACTATTGGTATGTAGAGCACACATATTCCCTGGAACAGGTAACAGTGAAATTAAAAAAACTTTAACTATGGTTAACTGGGGTGGTATTCTAGTGAAAGGAAATGAATGAGTAGGTGTGATTGTGTATCAGGCATTTGAGAAAAGTGAAGGGAGTAGTTTCTATAAAGACAGTGGAGGGACTTCCCTGATGGCGGAGTGGTTAAGAATCCACCTGCCAATGCAGGGGACAAGGGTTCAAGCCCTGGTCCAGGAAGATCCCACATGCCGCGGAGCAACTAAGCCCTTGCACCACAACTAGTGAAGCCCGCGCACCCTAGAGCCTGTGCACTACAACTACTGAGCCCATGTGCTGCAACTACTGAAGCCCACACGCCTAGAGCCCGTGCTCTGCAACAAGAGAAGCCACTGCAATGAGAAGCTCATGCACCACAGCGAAGAGTAACCCCCACTCACCACAACTAGAGAAAGCCCACACGCAGCAATGAAGACCCAATGCAGCCATAAAATAATAATAATAAATAATAATAATAAATTTTTAAAAAGACAGTGGAAATAGATAATGTTAAATATAATTGACACTCGGAGAAAAGTTTTTAAAAGAGGCGTAGAGTGATTAATTGACAATTAAAAGCTAAGTGTGAAAACCAGAAAGCCTCTTGGGAAGCTTATAAAAAGGCTCCTTCCAGGAGCTGGGGCCAGCCAGACTCAGGAACTACTCCTAAAACTATCAGAGCTCAAAGAAAGATTAAATCCAAAAAAGGGTAGGTCTGCAAAACCAAGATGAAGGGATGAACAAAAGGTGATATATACATACAATGGAATACATTTGAGCAAAAGAAGAATGAAATCCTGATACATGTTACAACATGGATGAATCTTGAAAACATTATGCTAAGTGATAGAAGACAGTCACTAAGGACTATAGCTTGTTTTTTCAATTTATATGAGATTTTTAGGCAAAAAAAAAAAAAAAAAAGACACTATAGATACAGAAAGTAGATGAGTAGTTAGTTGCCTGAGGCTGGGAGTGGGAGTGAGGATTGGCTGCAAAAGGGAAAATGGAAACTTTTTGATGTGATGGAAATGTTCTAAAAGTGGATTGTAGTGATAGATTCACAACTGCACAGATTTACCAAAAATGATTGAATTGAACACTTACAATAGGTGGCATCAATGATATGTTAATTATTCCTAAATGAATTTGTAAACAATAGAAAATAAAATCCAAATAACAAAAAATCAAAATGAGAGAGAGACATTAATTGTTAATACTATACGTGAATTTTTCTCTCACTACTTTTGGCTGTATTTAGTCATCCCTCCTCTTTGCTCTCATCTTTGATTCATCCATTCAAAAACATTTATTGAGAACTACTAAATATCAGTCTTATGCTAGTATCTGGAATGCAAGGAGAATGGGATGTGATTTGCACTCTAAAGGCATTTACAGATTAGTGTGGGAGACATTCAAGAAAATCATCCTGTATGGGGCACTGTATTACACTCTCTGACACTGCTATCCACAGGAGCCAAAGGAGACAATGGAAGGGGTTTTCAGAAATACATATATTACACTATTTACCTGATTGAATATTTATTAAACATCTTGTACATTTCAGTCTATTATTGATGACACAAATATTATACTGGAACTTTAGTGTGGCAGTATCTGGGAATTATTTTAGAAGTAAAATTTGCTTTATTTTTCTTGAGACCATTCAGATGTGAGAATGACATGAGATTAGGCATTAGATTTGAGAAATAGTAAGCAAACTCCACATGGACATATTGTTACCTAGGGAAGAGCTGTGTCATTTTATATATCCCAAAATATATTTATATATTCATATATAATATCCACATAACCACAATACTATAACATTTCATTTATTCTTATTTCACACTTCTTAGATTTCATCTTTCTGGAACTCAGCAGGAACCAGGAGATAAATAAATAGCAGATGATCCAGATCATTCCAAACAAGGCTACCAGTTTACTGCACAATTATTGCCTTCTGTTTTACACCAGAGTCTTTAAATTACAGTCTTATTTATTTAATGCAAAAATTCCAACAAGCAACTCAGATAGTTTGCTTTTTGTTTAACTTTGATTCTCAGTGCCCAGCATATCAGAAACAGCAGACTATAAGTAGGCTATAAGTGCAGGAACTGTTTAGATACTAGTCCTATGACAGCAGCAGTGACAGAGGCACAAAATGGTAGAAAGGAAGGAAAATAAAGCAGAAAAGGAGAAAAACTGTTTTCCAGTATAGGTTGGAGATATGTGTTAATAACCAACATTTGCATAGTACTTTTCAAGTTCCAAATTATTTGCAAATGTGTTGCTCATTTAACTCTCACAACTGTCCTTTGAGGCAAGCCTCATTACCTTCATTTCACAATTGTTGATTTGAGCCTCAGATCACCAGATATTGCACAGCCAAAAATAGGAGCTCCAGGTCTAGGTCAAGTCCGAGATCAGTCTTCTGCCCCCATACCCTAACGATGACCCACAAACTGTTATGAAAAGTTGAAAGTGGAGTCAATATTATATGCTTATAGAGCATAAAATCAACACTATATACTGATTTCTAAAACCATCTGTTCTGATTTCCACCTAAACAGGTATATGTTAGATATCTTAAAATTTCTGTTTTATTGAATAGCTCTTCTGCCATTATTGACAGCCAAGATACCATTACAGAAATTTGAAGTAGTTATTCATTATACCAAATAAAAACCATGATGCTGCCTTTTTTATCATCCAGTATTTTTACCTAATCTGGACATCTTCAATGGTCATTTCCATTTTAATAGAACTCCCTTTGGGGAATATCAATATGAGCTATAATTCATTTTCCTCATCTGCCATGAGAGTTTTTCTAATACAGAGTTTTGGTAATTGCTCTAGAAAACATGAAAATGAACTCTGTCACAATAGAAAGATAAGCATATATATGTTTTACTGTTAACTGTGTGATTAAAGATCATACACACCACACATCCATAATAATAAGGATGTGGGATCTATATGTAAGCTGAAAAAAAATTGTGACATTTAAAATAGAACAAAATCTATTTTCCAATTTTCTTGCCTTTCTCTCCTCAGATTCTGAATTCTTCCTTCTGTCTCTATCAATTAGAGATGCCATTAACTTAATCTATGTTAGAAATGCACCTCTATTTTCTCCAAGTTCCAGAAATTATAATATATACTGTTTTCCTTTTATATTCCTTAATATTCCACCCACCTCTTTTTTTCTCAATTGGTGAGCCACGTACTGGGAATTATTTTTATAGTTATGTTCTTCCAACTCCTACTTTTTTTTTTTTGGCAAATATTGAATATATGGCTAAAAATGGGAGACCTAGTGTACATTCATGAGAATCAAGGTATGACTACAATTTTTATGTTTCTTTTTAAACAAGCAGTAAAAATTAAAATTTTACCCATGTGGCTTTCTTTTGGATCCTCTTTACAGTGGGCAAAATGACTTAAAGATTATTATAATGACATTTTATGCAAATTACATTTTTACATTATCTTAATGTGCCTATAATGATAGCTACTAAGTACTCAGCTTGAAACAATTATACCACCTGCCCCTCAACACTAACTGAAATAAAAGAAGATCTTACCATTTCAAGTCAAAGATACACAGAAAGGACATTTTCTCTTTTCTCTCTTGATACAACTTGAAAATAACACATATTACTGTTAGACCTGCGCGGTCTCCTAGGAGTTTCGACTCGCCCAGGAAACAACAAGAGTCGGAAGTCGATGCAAAACGCAAGAGGTTTATTGAAGGCCGGTGCACCGGGGTTCCTTGGTCCTCACGCAGGAGGTCGAAGAAGGAACCCTTTTGGGCGCGAATATGTCAGTTTTATAGGTTCCCACTTCCCCGTATGTAAATTATAGATTTGGTTGTGTTCTCCTGCTGATTGGTCCCGGCTTAGGCTCGGACCAGAGAGGGAACTTGTCCCCAGCTGCCTGATTGGTCTTTGACAGACACCTTTTTTACATTTTGTTATCTCCCTCCTTCTCCCCAGCTGCCTGATTGGTCTTTGACAGACACCTTTTTCACATTTTGTTATCTCCCTCCTTCTCGGAAGGGGGCCGGACATCCTGGAAATTCACCCATTGTCTAAGAAGCCCCTATTGTCTGGAGAGTTCTTAATCATTAGCTGGAACAATGTCTCTCGAGTCCCACAATTACAATAGTATATCATTTTCTCTTTCACTGAAACATCCTGTTACCCACCTTTTCCCTGGATACATACAGTGTTTTTAAAAGAGTATTTCCTTCCAGTTGTAATGAGACCCACAGATTTGCTTTTTTTGACCCATACAGTATTCTAAAAAGTATAAAAAGAATTACTTGAGTAGGGCATTCACTCACCAGTTCATCTCAAGCCTCCCCATTCTCTATTGTGTTTGTGGTAGCTACAGGGATGCTCAGATATTCTCCAGGGATCCCCTTCTCCCAGTATTCATGCCCACACTGTATCAGAGTTGCCTTGTATGACCAGTAGAATACAGAAGAAGTAATGGTACAGCACTTCTGAGATTCAATTATAAAAGACTGTGGCATTTTCTCTCTTGAATCATTTGTTATGGGAGTAGCTAGCTGCCTTGTCGTGAAGGCTCTCCATAGAAGCTCATGGAGTGACACACACACGGCAAGGAAGTGGAGTTGGCCAACAACCACACGAGTGAGCTTGGAAGCATATCTTCCAGCTTCGAATGACTGCAGCCCCAACCAACCTGATGAATGCAACCTCATGAGAGATCTTAAGACAAAACCACCTACTGAGGCCACTCCTGAATTCCTGACCCACAGAAACTATGAAATAATCCATACTGTTGTTTCAAGTTACTAAGTTTTGGGGTAAATATATTATGCAGCAGTAGATAATGAGTACAATTTTATACCTAGAACATTCACCTGCATAGTATTTAAAGGATTTTGAGAATGTAACCTTGTATTATTTAGGATAATTAATGTTAATGGCCACAATACACAAATAGACCAAAGTCTACTTCTTGCTCATGTCATAGTCCAATTCAGATCCATTGGTTCTGCCTGGTGACTTTCCCTCAAAAGTGCATTGTGGATCTGGATTTCTTTTTGAAAAAACCCACTACTAAAATTTATTCACTTTCAGCTGTACATGAGGGAGAGAGAGTGAACATGGAGAACCCATACCCATCCTTAATTGCCTTGAACCATAAATAACACATCACTTCTCTCATATCGTTATAGGTAAAAACTCAAGTATACAAGTCTAGCCAAAATGCAAAAGAGGAAGGTAAATGAAGTCACCTGGATCCAGGAAGAGGAAATATTTTACAGGTAACATTGTTTCTGCCACCTGGCTCCTGCTTTAGAGCCAAAGTAATGAAAAAGGGATGTTCAATACATTCAAAGAGAGATTTTGTACTATTAAATACTCCTTCAATTTCTATTGTTTATGGTTTATTGACAGGGTCAGAATATTTTTTATCACTTTGTTCAATTATTTAAAGAAACTGATTTCAAGTTTGCCACTTACGTAAGAGTAACTTTTTAATGTTTCTTCAGAAACTACTCTGAATGAACTTTGAATATAGAAATGATTGCAATGTACCAGTTATCTTTTTCTGCACAACAAACAACTACAAAACCTCAGTGGCATACAGCAGTAAACACTCATTGTGCACACACTCCACTGGAAGTCAGCTAAGCAGCTCTGCCCATCTTGACGGGCCTCACTCACATGTTCTGAGGTGATCTGGTGGTCAACTGATCTAGGCTGACTTTGGCTGGGGTGTATTGGGTGACTTGGCTGTGCCCAAATGTCTCTCATCCTCCAGTAGACTAGGTCAGGAATGTTTTCATGGTAATAACAGAGGCACAAGAGAGTGCATAACCTAATGTGCAAGCTCATTTCAAGTCTCTGCTTAACATCACATATGCTAATATCCCTTAGGCCAAAGCAAGCTAAGAGCCAGGAGGCTACAAAAAACACAGAAAAGTGCATGGATATAGGCAGAGGTGAGGGATCAGGAAGTTAATGTAATCAACCACAATATACGCATACTCTGAAATATGAATAAATAAATAAATATAAGGAGCACACAATCTTCAGTAAAGGCAATCACTGTCTATTCCTAAAGATGGCACCTGGAATGAATTGGATTTCTTCACATTCAATTGCATACGTAATGAAACTCAGCATCTCAATTTGCCAAAATTGACCGTGAGTATGCTCTCATTTAAATCTAAGTAATAGGTCTGGTCAAAAAGACTACATTGATATTAAATGTGCCTTAATTAGAAAATAAATAATGAAAATTTTGTATGGACTTATAACTAAACAAAAATAAAATTTAAAGACATATTGGCTACTAGATTTCCCAATAATATTAAGAATTTCTCCTCTTCATTTTTTGAAGTTTTTTCCCCCAGGAGAATTTTTTAAAGGAAATATAATACGTTCTGTCTCTTTTGGACTATGATAATCATTGGCAATGACACCACCTAATAAATCACTTAAGATGTTTTCTTTAATTAATTTGAGCTATTTTTATTGAGTGCACTATATTGCCATTTTTGCTAGTTGCTAGTTTTTCAACGACTAGCAAGAAAGATTCAGTCATTCACAAAGTTTATAACCTAGTGGAAAGTATGAATAAGTCAATATTTGCCATTCAGTGCAATACACTGTAATTATACACAGATGTCTGTGGTGCTTAAGAAAACAGGAGAGCAACCTAAGCCAGACACGAAGAAAATTTTCAAGAAGAGATTTAAATCTCAGTTTGAATCTGGTCATGAGTAGTCAGCTCATGAGAAGGATGTTGGTTTCTTCTGGGCAGTAAATATTGAGAAAAGAAAGATTTATAAAGATATTTAAAATGTATAATCAACAGACTAGGTGATTTATTGGAAACTGGGCATAAGGTAGAGAAAACAGTTAAGAAAAATGCATAATTTTATTATTAGGGTAACTGAATTTATCATTCAATAAGATAGAGAGACTTGTGAGGAACAGTTCTGATAGTAGCTGGATACAATCAGTTTGAGGCTTCTATAAGAAATACAAGTGGAAATATCTATAAGGCTATTAGCTTCTTGCCCCTGAAGATGAAGGCAAAGGCTGGAGGTAAAAATTTGGAAATGTTAGTTTATATGTTAGCTATATGACAGATGGCCTATAAAGTCCTGGGAGTAGTGGAACTGCCAAAGAGAGGGTTGTCCACTTAAGCAAAGGAGATAGCCTAGAACTGAAACCCAAAGAACTCCGACATTCGAGGGATGGGCAGAATAAAATTCATCCACAAAAAAACCCCAAAAGGGAGCAACGAGAATTTATAGAAAGAAAACAGAATAATATGTTGTGATAAAAAACTGAAGGAAGAGTTTTTTAAAAGGAAAAGAAAATGATCAACATTTTGGAATACTTATGTTTTATCAAATAAAATAAAGTTTGAAAAGTTGGCTTTATCAACAAGATAGCTGTTGATGTTCTTGACAAGAGTATTGGCAGGAGTGTGAATAGAGACTAGAATGTAGTTGACTGAAAATAGATGGATTTTTTGAAGCAGATACTGCAAGTGTGTTTAACATGTTCAATAAAGAGAGACATGAAGAACATCTTGAGAACAAGGAGCTTTTTTAAAAAAAATTAATATGAGAAACTCAAATGTTTAAAAACACTACTGGTTTGTAGAGGAAAAGGTTAAAGACCCAAATGCTGAACTAAGTAAATCAGACAGCATCTTGCAGAGAAATGAGAGCAGATAGGAGGCAGGGCATGAATGTAGAAATTAACCATATTAAAGAGGATCACCAATTACATGGCATCAATGGTGAAATAGGAAAGCATTTGTGTGAGGACAAAGTTGATTTTATGATTAATGTGATTAATGGGGACACCTGAAAGCATTCCACTAAGAGTTATGTTGAAGAAAAAAGGTTTTCATGGTCTGTACTACTAATTAATATTGCTTTGGAGGTAATAACCAAAACAATTGGATAAGAGAAATGAATATGGCTTATAGAAAATACTCATAATGCTTTCGAGTGAAAAAAAGGGACCTTTTCCTATAGGATGGCAATGAACTTCTCAATAGCAACAAAGAAACTAGAAGAAAATGAAACAAAAAGTTTGAGGGACAGTTGTTGCAAACTATATTCAGCCCAACCTGTCAATCAAGGATAAAGAAAACAAAGATATTTTTGACATACAATAACTCATACCACTTTTCTCTCATGCTGTTTTTTTTTTTTTTTTTTTTTTTTGCGGTACATGGGCCTCTCACTGTTGTGAGCTCTCCCATTACGGAGCACAGGCTCCAGACACGCAGGCTCAGCAGCCATGGCTCACGGGCCCAGCCGCTCTTCGGCATGTGGGATCTTCCCGGACCAGGGCACGAACCCGTGTCCCCTGCATCGGCAGGCGGACTCTCAACCACTGTGCCACCAGGGAAGCCCTCTCATGTTCTATTTTTCAGGAAAGTATGTAAGTAAACTAAGTAAGAAAGAAACCAGTAAACAGAAAGCACAATAAATAATAATAATAATAATTCAAGAGAGAGAGACTAGGAAGTTATCTAACACTTTTGCCTATATAGAAAATAATATTGAAAAACATTTTACTGAGCTCCTGGAGTACTGAAGAAGGATTAGCAAAAGGTACTTTGAAAAATAAGCAAACGAAAAAATACTATGATAATATTATTAAAATGGTTCCGAGACTCAATTTCCAATGTGTGGAGGGGAGTTTTCTCACACAGCACCAGGTAATTCTCCAGATACCAGGTGGGTGTCCTACACTTCAACTTCAATTCCGACACTACCTACCCAGAGATAGCATGAGATTTCACAGGTTAAGGGTTCAGCCCTACAAGACTCCACCCTTCCTGACTTCACGTGCCACTCACAAACTGAGGTTGTTACCTGTTCTTGGGACCAACTGGCTATAGATAGAGGTTCCCAAGACTCCCTCCTCAGGTTCGACTAATTGTGAGAGCAGCTCACAAAACTCAAGAGAAACATTTTACTTACTAGATCACTGGTTTATTATAAAAGGATATAACTCAGGAATGACCAGATGGAAGAGATACATAGGGTAAGGCATGGGGAGGGGGCAAAGCTCTTCCATGCTCTTGCCAGGCCTACCTCTCTCCCTGAATTTTCATGTGTTCACCAACCCATAAGCTCCCTAAACCCCATCGTTTGGGGGTTTTATGGAGGCTTCACTACATAGGCATGATTGATTAAATCATTGGACGTTGGCAATTATCACTAATATTAGAGAAATGCAAGACAAAACTACCATGAGGTATCACCTCACACCAGTCAGAATGGCCATCATTAAAAAGTCTACAAATAATAAATGCTGGACAGGGTGTGGAGAAAAAGGAACCCTCCTACACTGTTGGCGGGAATATAAATTGGTACAGCCACTATGGAGAATGGTATAGAGGTTCCTTAAAAAACTAAAACCAGAGCTACCATGATTCAGCAATCCCACTCCTGAGCATATACCCAGAGAAAACTCTAATTCGAAATGATACATGCACCCCAATGTTCATAGCAGCACTATTTACAATAGCCAAGACATGGAAGCAACCTAAATGTCCATGAACAGATGAATAAAGAAGAGATGGTATATATATATACAATGGAATATCCCTCAGCCATAAAAAGGAATGAAATAATGCCATTTGCAGCAACATGGATGGACCTAGAGGTTATCATACTAAGTGAAGTAAGTCAGATTGAGATAGACAAATATCATATGATATCACTTATATGTGGAATCTTTTAAAATGATACAAATGAACTTATTTACAAAACAGAAATAGACTCACAGGCATAGAAAACAAACTTATGGTTACCAAAGGGGATAGGAGGGGTGGCGGGAGAGATAAATTAGGAGATTGGGATTAACAGGGACACACTACTATATTTAAATAGGTAAACAACAAGGACCTACTGTATAGCACATGGAACTATGCTCACTATCTTGTAATAACCTATAATGGAAAAGAATCTGAAAAAGAATATATACATATATGTGTAACTGAATCACTTTGCTGTACACTTGAAACCAACACAACATTGTAAATTAACTATACTTCAATAAAAAAAAGAATAAAGAAAAAATAATCATTGGACTTTGGCAATTGATTCAATGTCTAGCCCCTCTCCCATTCTGGAGGTTGAAGAGAGGGACTGAAAGTTCCAACCCTCTAATCTTCCCTCCCTCGCCCCTCCCCACCTGTTGGTTCCCCTAGCAACCAGGCCCCATCCTTAAGTTACCTCAAGGCTTTTCAAAAGTCACCTTATTAACATAACAAAAGACATTTAAATCAATATTATCCCAGGGAATTCCAAGGGATTTAAGGGGTCTGTGCCAGGAGTGGGGTCAAAGACCAAATATATTTCTTACAATAAATCACAATTATAAAATGAGATAATGGAGGCACAGGAGGCTGACCTGAAAGACAACCAAGATAGAGGACTGAAGCTTGGTATTAATGGACAAAAGGGGTAATTGAAATGATCAATTAGAAACAAAAAGACTGTTCTTGGTTATTGTGCTCTGAGGGTTAATTCCAACAGGCCTGGAATTGGCCTGAGATGTTTTGCTCAAGTATGGGATGCATCTGCATGGTACTGACCCAGGATCAAAGAAATATAATGATTAATAGTACTGTTTTGTAACATGGGTCCAAGGCAAGTTTCAGCATGTTTTGTGCCAGCTTGCCAGCACTGTTTATAAAGTGAGATTGATGGTTTGCCCCTGATAGATGGTTTACACCTGATAACAGCAGCAGTATTGATGGTTTGCACAAGGGCTCTGCCACTGGGGTTGGTCAGCTAGGATTAATATGACCAGAGAGCTGTAAGAAGCTCTGGCCAAGACTCCATCCTGAGATCACTGGTTGTATGCAAATGTTGATGATTCCTGGTCCAAAAAAAAAGCAGGACAATTGGAGCCTGCTTCCAGCCTTTCAAAACTCTTGCTGTGAGGTAGCCTGTGGCTGTGATGCATATCCTAACTAAAATTTTGACTTATTGTTTCCTTTCCCTGCAATAAATGGTAGACTTGTAAATCTTGTCTTTTGGGGTCTTGTGAGTCTTAAAAATCCAAACTTGTTTGACTGCCACCATTGACACAGTTATGGAGAAGTATATAATTAAACCTAATTCTGTGCATGTCTATTTGAGACATCCTATGGGGAGGATGGTAGTGATGGGGTAACTCCAAAACTGCAGTTCCTTTTTCTGACACAACTGCAGGGGTACTGTCTTGAATTGGAATAAAATCTCATTTTCTCAGTTTTCAAAAGATTTTCTCTCTGAACTCAGGGTGGGAATTGAAAATATCAACTATGTCCATCCATTGTAATTGAAGGTGTCCTGGACTGGCTGTTGTATTTGAGTATCATGTTAGTTTTCTGGTTCAACTGATCTGCATCTGCAGATATTGGTACAATCTACTTCTTTGTATCTTTGTATACATCTCAGGTCGCTTTTGAACGTCTCAACTTATGTCTTTCTTATGGTCTCAAATATCTGTCGCCCCTCAGTATCCACAGGGGATTGACTCCAGGACCCTCCCGAGGATACCAAAATCTTCGAATGCTCAAGTACCTTATATAATATGGCATAGTATTGGCATATAACTTATACACATCTTCCCATATACTTTAAATAATCTCTAGATTACATATAATACCTAACACAATGTAAATGCTATGTAAATCGTTGTAAATACTATGTAAATAGTTGCCAGCACACAGCAAATTCAAGTTTTGCTTTTTGGAAATTGCTGGAATTTTTTCCCTCAATATTTTTGACTTTGGTTGAATACGCAGATACGCAGGACCAACTGCATCTTTTTCATCACCCTCAACATGTCCAAAGCCCCGCTGCAATACATTATGCTTTCAAGCATGTGGGTGCTCACCCAGTCTGTTCTTCCCTAGAGATCCAGTTCATCTGCACCTAGGCCATCTCTCAAAGATCCTAGTCTCAAATTACCAATGATTCTCCTTTTTCCACGAGAGTATCTCTTCTTTTAGCTGGGTCCATTCTTTCAGGAGGTGGATATAAAGTGTCCAAATTTCTATCTCTTTGCTAATGCCTCACACCCTGAAGTGTATGGGTATACTTGTCCTTGATATTTATTTTTTATAGAAAAAAATCCTCATATTCTAACCCAGCACTAATCGACAAGTAAAATCATACAGTTATTTATAATTCTAGTGTGTAGACTTCAAGTTAGACATTCCTTGTCTGAAGACTTGCATAGTAGCACTGTTTAAACTGTGCACATTGGGAATTCCCTGGAGATCCAGTGGTTAGGACTCTGCGCTTCCACTGCAGCGGGCACGGGTTTGATCCCAGGTTTCCCTGGGAAACTAAGATACCACAAGCTGTGTGCCTTGGCCAAAAATAAAAAATTAAAATAAAAAATTAAATTCAATTAAATTTAAAAATAAAATATAAAATAAAATAAACCGTGCACATCAGACAGCTTTTCTAGTGATGGTATGATAGAAAGCAAACAGAGACCATTAAATAAAAGGATGCAATCAGATTAAATTTTATATATAAATTATTTTTCAGCAGTTTCCAGATTTTTTTTTTTTAATGTGTAAGCATTTCGTTTTAATTATCACTATTTGAAAGTTTTTATTTTGGAGAGCAGAAAACCATTTCATTATACATTCACTGCATTTCTCAAGGGCTTCCACAAGTATTATCAAATTTATGTTTCAGTTACTCCAGGTGTATTGGTAGATGCATCATCAATCTAGCTCACCTATTCTCCAAATCGTTCTACAATATTGACATGAATAGCACACTGTAACTTACCTAAGTAGATGGGGCAAATGTCTAGAAGTCCATGGTCTGGTTCTTCCAGGTGGCTAGAGCCTTGCATTAGACTCACCAGCCAATGGTAATGTCAGAGTCCAAATTTGTGTCCAATTTCATGGATTCAACACTTACAGGATTGAAGTAGCAAAATACCCAAGATTTCAGGAATATAATAGTTATTAAAAATTGAAGAGTCACTTGAAGATTTCTTTTCAAGTTTTTAACTTTGCATTCACAGTATGAAAGATAAACATCACTGTCATATCTGGCAAAGCTGACTATTCCTGTGCCATCTGCCAAAAAGCCTTGTCCAAAGACAAAATTTCAGGAGTCTCTCGGGGAAAGACAAATCATTGTTATGCCCATGATACAGAAGACATTTGAAGATTTCTTTGTTTTTAAGCACTTAAGAAAGCCCCTGTGGACTTCCCTGGTGGTCCAGTGGTTAAGACTCTGTGCTTCCACTGCAGGAGGCATGGGTTCAATCACTGGTCAGGGAAGTTCCACATGTCCTGTGGTGTGGCCAAAAAAAAATGCCCCATATGAATTTGTAGGTTTTGTGTGTTGTCACGGAATCTAAAGGAACACTAAGTTTGCAGAAACAGGAAACTTTTCTACAAGTTTTACTGGCAGGCCACAGAAAAATATTTCACGGTAGCCCTTGAGCTCTTTAACATGTTCTTCTCTGATAATTCTGGTGTTCCCTAGAGTTCCAATGGGCTGCATATAAATATTACATTTCTTCATAGAGATTATTGATAAACCGTTCAAAGGCTTCAGGAGAGGTGCTCAGAATGGGAGGCAATCCAATCTGAGTGTGAATGCAAGGTAATGGGTCCAAAGAGATCATTCTCTGGCTGAAAGTCTTTCTTCATAGCTGTTCCCCACCTTCTCAGTTCTTATACTACAACGTAAGCACTGGAATCTTTGAGATGAAGGCTGTTTGTAATGTCTGTTCAGAGTTATGCATTGTTTGCATAATGACAGGAATGTTCCATTCATACTGTGTTCCTATGCAGAGGTTTCTCTTTTTTTTTTTCCAATTTTTTAAAAATTGTGCTAAAATTCACATAACAGAAAATTTACCATCTGAACCATTTTTAAGCGTATAGTTCCGTGGTATTAAGTATATTCATGTAGTTGTACAATGATCACCAACATCCATCTTTGGAACTCTTCTTGTCTTGTAAAACTGAAACTCTGTACCCATTAAACAATGTTTTCAACCCTTCAGTTTGGCGAGACTGAATATACAATAGACAATGGCCAGGCCATACATAAAAATAAAACTCTGACCCCCAACCTGCAGCAACCAGCCCAGGAAATCAACTCATTATCTATAGTAACCAGCCCAGGAAGCCAGCCTCTGTCTATTTGTCAGACTTGTAGCCATTCAGACCATTATCTCTGTCCAGTCAGGGAGGGCATACCTGAAGCCTTCCCCTTTTTCTACTATAAAGTGTTCCCACTCATCTGCCTGCTTTTGAATCTTTGCCAAAACTCTAGTGACAGTGGCTGACTCCCCTGCTATAGCAAGCTCTGACTAAATAGCCTTTGAATGTTCTCATTTGGTTGGTATTTGTTATTTCTACAGCTTGAATGGGTTAAACAGCTGCCCTACCACAAGGTTTACAAGGACCAGCGCATTGAAATGTGTTCATAGAAGTGATATGGAGGGTGCCTTCACCTGCCACTAGGCCAGAAGAGAGCCCATCCACTGCCAGATTTTTTTTTTTAAATCAAGTTGTTACCTTTGAACATCATTAGAGTTCCTCCAGGGCCTACATGTGGAAGCGAGCCATAAAAAAATAAAAAGAGAGAGGAAAATAGGAAGAAAAGAAGAAAGAATAAATGAAAGACAGAGAGAGAGAGAAAGGGAGGGAGGGAGAAAAAAAGGAGGGAGGAAGGAAGGGGTGGAGGAGGGAAGGAAGGAAGGAAGGAGGAAGGAAGGAAAGGAGGAAGGAAGGAAAGGAGGGAGGGAGGGAGGAAGGAAGGGAGGAGAAGCTTGTTGGATCCTGAATGGTGTTTTTTCAGAACAAGCATTGACAGCCAGTGGCCTTTTGAATTAGAAAACTGCCTAGGTATCAGAATTTTTAGTAACAGAACATTAACTTTTAGACATAAACTCTAATCTGTGCCTTGAAAAATGAAAAGTTAGTATCATAATGCACATTTATTTAGTTTTTTTCCCAGGCTAGCAAGTTACTTCAATTGTATTTTCAGTGTATTGGAATTGGTAGGAACTTTTGTCATGACAGCTTAGAAACTGATTGCTCTTGTTTCCAAAAAAAAAAAAGAAGGAAAAAAATATTAAAAAGCCTTGAAACCAATCTGCCAACTACATGGAAAGTCTCATTATAATTTTCAATAATAAAACCCTGCTTGGGGTGAAATTTCAATTAGAGATTAAAATAAAACAAAATCATCCAAAACTCAATAATATAGTGATGGAAAATGAATTGCAGATAGGTCCATTCTCACTACTAGAATATGAAGATAAAAATGAATTTAGGAATCAACAAGCCTTTTTGAAATGTTGCTTCATAATTTAAAAACTGTATATAACTTGATTCTTTTCCTTTTAAATATTTCCCTAAAAGAAGATGGGGAAATGATGAAGTAAATGCCCATGTACAATTCTCACTTTCCCCCCAAATTAGTGACAACAATGAGAAATAGAGACTAAAACGTCATTTATAACTAAAATAGGAAAAGGCTCCGATCATCATGTTGGGAAATGCCAAATATAATACAATTTGGTCCCAGTTGAAAGAGGACATTGGGAGCAGACACAAAATTGTTGAGAAAATCTAGCAGATTTTGTTCTGAAGGATCCTGCTGGGCATCTCCAATATTGAAGGGCCTGAGGCTGTTTGGCTTATAAGGCTTCTTTCCCAACCACATATCAACAGTAAAAGCAGCAGAGTGGGTAAAAACACAAGGCTGATCAGTACTTGCTTTTGAAGTATGGAAACAAAACTACTTGGCACCTGTAAACCAGACATGAATTTTCTTTGAAAAATATGTGTCCACTACCACAATAAGTTTCTATTACATACCCAGAAGAATGGCTAAAATTAAAAGAATGACAAAACCAAATATAGATGGGGGTGTGAGCAACCATAACTTGCATGCATTGTTGGTGGGCGTGTGAAATGTTATAATCAAAATTTCTGGCAATTTGTTATAAAAATAACCATATATCATCTATCATATAGCACAGCTCTTCTTTTCCCAGGTATTTAACACAGAGAAATGAAAACATATGTTCACAATAAGATCTAAAAATTGTTCACAGTAGTTTTATTTGTAATAGCCAAAACTCAAAACATCTTGGGTGTCCATCAATTGGAGGATGGACAAACTGTGGTATATCCAGGTAATACAAGAGACTACTGCTTAGCTCTAAAAAGGAATAATTTAATGAAACACTCAACAGTATGGATGGATCTCAAAATTATTATGCTGAGTGAAAGAGACCTTAAACAAAAGAGTGCATGCTCTTTCCCATATTATATTCTGTCCTGTATTCGTAAGTGGTGTAATATATACTCCACTATTCAACTTACATAAAATTTTAGGACACGTAAAACTAATGTACAGAGAAAAATATCAAAACATTATCTCTGGCAGAAGATCTAAACAGACACTTCTCCAAAGAAGACATACAGATGGCCAAAAATCACATGAAAAGATGCTCAACATCACTAATTATTAGAGAAAAGCAAACCAAAACTACAATGAGGTATCACCTCACACTGGTCAGAATGACCATCATCAAAAAGTCTACAAACAATAAATGCTGGAGAGGGTGTGGAGAAAAGGGAACCCTCCTACACTGTTGGTGGGAATGTAAATTGGTACAACCATTATGGAAACCAGTATGGAGGTTCCTTAAAAAACTAAAAATACAACTGTCATATTATACAGCAATCCCACTCCTGGGCATATATCCAGAGAAAACTCTAATTCAAAAAGATACATGTGGGCTTCCCTGGTGGCGCACTGGTTAAGAGTCCGCCTGCCGATGCAGGGGACACGGGTTTGTGCCCCGGTCTGGGAAGATCCCACATGCCGTGGAGCGGCTAGGCCCATGAGCCATGGCCGCTGAGCCTGCGCGACCGGAGCCTGTGCTCCGCAATGGGAGAGGCCACAACAGTGAAAGGCCTGCGTACCGCAAAAAAAAAAAAAAAGATACATGCACCCCAATGTTCACAGCAGCACTATTTACAATAGCCAAGACATGGAAGCAACCTAACTGTCTATCAACAGAGGAATGGATAAAGAAGATGGGGTAAAAAGATGTGGTACATATACACAATGGAGTATTACTCAGCCATAAAAAGGAACGAAATTGGGTCATTTGTAGAGACTGTCATACAGAGTGAAGTAAGTCAGAAAGAGAAAAACAAATATCATATATTAACGCATATATGTGGAATCTAGAAAAATGGTACAGAATAACCAGTCTGCAAGGCAGAAATAGAGACACAGATGTAGAAAACAAATGTATGAACACCAAGGGGGGAAAGGAGGGTGAGATGAATTGGAAGATTGGGATTGACATATATACACTAATATGTATACCTGCTGTATAGCACAGGGAACTCCACTTCTCTGTAGAGTAGAAACTAACACAACATTGTAAAACAACTATACCCCAATTTAAAAAAAATTAAAAAAAATTAGAAAGTAGCCTATTCAAAGGAAAAAAAAAAGACTTGCAGTCAATTAAAAATAGCTGGACATAAAAAGAGATCAAAGAAGGCAACCAAAAAAAAAAAAAAAGAACCAGAAATGACAGAAAATATAAACAGAAGCACTAATGAAAGAGATAATGATGTTTCAATTGTGAACTTTATATTCACATCTATTTCATTTTATATTGAATATTTAAGTTCCTAATTTGCATCATTCTAAATAATTTAAAAAAAAAGATGTGGTACTTACATACAATGGAATATTACTCAGCCATAAAATAGAGTGAAATAATGCCATTTGTAGCAACATGGATGGACCTAGAGATTATCGTACTAAGTGAAGTAAGTCAGACAAAGATAAATATCATATGAAAACACTTATGTGTTGAATCTAAAATATATGATACAAATGAACTCATTTACAAAACAGAAATAGAGTCACAGATGTAGAAAACAAACTTATGGTTACCAGGAGGGAAAGGAGCGGGGAGGGATAGATTGGGAGATTGGGATTGACATATACACACTACTGTATATAAAATAGATAACTAATAAGGGCCTACTGTATAACACAGGGAACTCTACTCAATACTCTGTAATGACCTATATGGGAAAAGAATCTTAAAAAGAGTAGATATATGTATATGTATAACTGATTCACTTTGCTGTACACCTGAAACTAACTCAACACTGTAAACCAACTATACTCCAATTAAAAAAATATATATATCTGGGAGTGTAAAGGCCAGGGTTTTCTAGGAAGGGGCATGAAGGAACTTATTGTGGTTTCGTGATATTTTATGTCTCAGTAGAATACTGGGTTACACAGGTATATGCACTTGTCAAAATTCACCAAATGTGTATTTAAGATTAAAACAAATTTCACATCAAAAGAGAAAAACTTGTTAAAAAAAGAAGCAACAGGTCCCAAAAAGGAGTCACTTGTGCTAAGCCCCACATCAGGAAACGAAGACTTAATACCTAACCTAACTGCAGTTTCAACCTTTCCCAGGAATGTAACCTAAACCTGTCAGTCTGGAATTTTCTGGTCAGCACTAGTGAGGTAATCCCCCTAAGACCTTGCCGACTAAAGAATGTTGCTTACCATCCAGCTCTATAAGGATTGAGTCATTAGCTACTGCAGTCACTAACGTTTAACACACCCTGAAAGGAGTTCAGGGTGGAAATCAGGAATGACACACTGTGTGCTCTAGGAAAACTGTTAGAACAGCTCTTCAGATAGATATTTTCAGAAGAAATTTTTTTTTTTTTTTTTGCCGTACGTGGGCCTCTCACTGTTGTGGCCTCTCCCGTTGCGGAGCACAGGCTCCGGACGCGCAGGCTCAGCGGCCATGGCTCACGGGCCCAGCCGCTCCGCGGCATGTGGGATCTTCCCGGACCGGGGCACGAACCCGTGTGCCCTGCATCGGCAGGCGGACTCTCAACCACTGCGCCACCAGGGAAGCCCAGAAGAAATTTTTTTATGAACCTGGATTGTTGTATCTTCTCATACTTAGAAAAGCACTAAACCCATTAACTAAGATATCTGTTCCTGTGACTAGCAGCAATTTTCTACCGAGATGTGTGCTTGGTTGCACACACCCCATTCACCAGAATCACATATATACTGACCTCCCCTCTTACCTCTTCAGAACAGTTTCTCAGAGCTATCTGAGTGGGTGCCACCCAGGCTACAGTCCTCAGTAAGACACTGAATAAACTCCACTCACGCTTTACACTGTGCGACTCTTTTAAGTCAACAACCCTTTCTATCCCCCAAAGAAAAACTAAGTAATCGGCTTTTCCTTGTCCCTGTCTATGAAAGCCTTCCATTTTGCACAGCTCCTTGGAGCTCCTTTCTATTTGCTGAATGCGATGCTGCCTGATTCATGAATTATTGAATAAAGTCAGTTTGATCTTTACATTTACTGAGTTGAATTTTCATTTTTAATGCATGGCAAACAAATTTCACTTTAGTTAAGGATATACCTGCTGAAGTAGTTAGACAACCAAGTACTAATATCTGAATATCAATTTGAAATGCATAAAAATTAAGATGGATTAATCGTGTAGACAGATGAATTGTTAGATGTGTAATTTTAAAAGTATAATTAAATGTTAATACTATAGTCTTGGGAATATGGACGTTCACAGTAAAATTCTTTAAACTTTGCTTTAGGTTTAAAATTTTTCATAATATGATTTGTAAAATATTCAGACAGAAAATATAGGAAGACAAAGACCCCAGTAGGAAGGAACCAGGTAGCGAATTTTCTTTTCACTGACCTTGAATAACTTAACAGCTAAACATGGAAAATAAATTATCAGCTTACAATTTTTGAGCTCAGATTTAAAGGTTTTGGTCTTAAAAATTGTTTGCATCACTGGAAGAGGTGTCAACCAAATGCCACCCACATTTGTGTGGAATCCAGTTGGGTACAGTAAACAAAATGATTGCCCTCTGCTCCCCCTCCCTCCAAAACAACAACAACAACAAACACCATAGGAAAAAAAAAACAGAGGGAGAAGATTTTTATTTTTATGTTTCTGGTGTAGGGGAGCAGAATTTGCCAACCTAATATATGTCTATTTGGTGTATTAATTGTTTTAAGCTGGTTATTTTCTGAGAAACAGCAGACAGAGGA
The DNA here is from genome assembly GCF_949774975.1 of Lagenorhynchus albirostris. Taxonomy (NCBI): domain Eukaryota; kingdom Metazoa; phylum Chordata; class Mammalia; order Artiodactyla; family Delphinidae; genus Lagenorhynchus; species Lagenorhynchus albirostris. The sequence goes on along the minus strand of NC_083116.1, from coordinate 108,710,826 downwards.
ATTACTCTGAAAACCAAGGAGTAGTTGCCCTTTTGTATAAAACATTTACATTTGTAAGGGAAATCACCATTTGTAAGTATGTCTCCCTCTCTGTACCTGGAAGAGGATGACTAAATGTCAGAAACTCTTATCAATGGAGAAGGCAATGACTTAAATCTGGTTCACAATCACCCTTGTTTATCATACTTTTCCTGGTAATCTCCCACAACTATCCCCATCCTCAGCATTCTCTTTTGTTTGTAGCTGAGGATGGTATTTAAGGTGAGGGTTTTGGCCATTTTGGCAAGTTACTCAGTTTTTCTGGGTCTCTCCCATGTATATATGTTGTTAAATTCAGTTTCATTTTCTCCTGTTAATCTGTCTCATGTCAATTTAATTCTTAGACCAGCCATAAGAACCTAGAAGGGTAGAGGAAAATTTCTTCCTCCCTGACACTGGATTCCACAAAATAGACAGGGATGAGTTAATAATTAAATGAGAGAGAAAGTATAGGGGAGAAAAAAAAATTTTTCCTGAGATCCCCCTGTGAAAAAGACATATTTACAGGAGAAAAACAAACAGAAGTTTAATAGCGTAGATACTTCATATATACGTGGGAAATACCCAGGGAAAGTGAGTAACTCCCCCAAATGGCCTAAGCCATAACCTTAAACACCATCTCAAGCAAAGATGTTGGGGGAGGGGTGCTGTTAATGGGACACTATCGGGAAACCCACAGTAACAAGTAACAATGGTAAGCTTGATATGCAGATTTAAGTCCTTGAATTTTCCACTGAATAATTTATAGAGATTTAATCATCCTTCTCTTCCATTACAGACAGGGAGGACACCCTTACAAATGGAGATTTCCCTTATACATGTAAATATTTCTTATAAAAGGATAACTTCTACTTGGCTTTCAGAGTTTCACAAGTGACTGCTGTTTTTTAAAAATAACAAGGTCAAAATAACCCTTAGCCAAAGAAGCATGTTTTGTGGTGGCAAACTCTGCTTCCCTTCAAGAGCAACTGGTAAATTATGAAAATCAATTTAAGAATAAAGACAATAATATTGCAAAACTTTAAAAGCATAAATCAGTAGTATCAAAACTATTATTAAGGGGCTTCCCTGGTGGCACAGTAGTTAAAAATCCACCTGCCAATGCAGGGGACACGAGTTTGAGCCCTAGTCCGGAAGATCCCACATGCCACGGAGCAACTAAGCCTGTGTGCCACAACTACTGAGCCTGCGCTCTAGACCCCACGTGCCACAACTACTGAAGCCCCCATGCCTAGAGCCTGTGCTCCGCAACAAAAGAAGCCACTGCAATGAGAAGCCTGTGCACCACAACGAAGAGTAGCCCCCACTTGCCTCAACTAGAGAAAGCCTGCGTGCAGCAACAAAGACCCAACGCAGCCAAAATAGATAATAAAAAAAAAAGATGTTAAAAAAACCTATTATTAAAAAAATAGAAAAATCAGTGATATTTAAGGTATACTAGAGAAAATTCCATGGAATTTGAGAAGGACAAAAATGTGAATACTCCTAGAGAAAGGATGATAGGAAAATAAGTATGCTTAAAGAAAAAACTAAGACAAATGGAAAATTTTTCTTTTAATTACACAGATATACTGGAAAAACTTTTTTTAAATGAAGAAAAACATAAATATGCACAATTGAAAGTCTTAACACTTAAAAAGATTATTTAATAAACATTAACTATACCCAAAACCTATATTATGAAGTTATACATTTCCAGTATTAAGAACTGAATACTATAATCACATAGAGAGAATCATATTAACCACAGGAAGGATAGAAAAAAGGCTGCATTAACTTTAATTCTCTCTTCTACAACTGTAACTGTTAGATGCCAATGAAGTAATTTCTACAGCAGAATCAAAACAAGAAAGATTTTATGAGAAAATTCTATTTTGACTAGTCTTTCAGAAAATAAGAGAATAGAAAAACAATCTTGAATTGCAAGGATAAAAGCAAATTGTCACTTTTGTACCATGAAGAGCATAGTTTTAAAGAAAGACTCAGAATTAAAATGAATATCAATTGTGTAGATAAGAAGGAATGGCTAACTTAATTTAAACAAGAATTCATTCTTAACATCTGGAAACAAGGGATATCAAACAGGATGTATTCATCCTAATTCTTTTTTAAAAAAAATCTGTGAGATAAAAATACAAAAATTACAATTTACATAATTTAGAGCACAGCAATAGAAAACAAAACAAAGGAAACTTAAAGTCACAAAATAAAATAAATGGGCCTTTCAAAAGAAAGACCAGTCCTATCAGTTTTGACAATAAACACAAAGGGGATACAATTTATATATAAAATTAATATGACTTTCAAGGTCAAGGAAAAATAACAAAGCAAAAAATTAAAAAGGTGAACATATATTGTCTCAGTGATTGCCTTGAAAGAACTGACTATAAATGAAAACAATAAAGACACACCATGCCAATGAAACAAAAAGATACAGTATTAACACCCACAATAATTTCAAGGCAGAATTATTAAGTGGGACAATGAAATTATTTTATGATGATAAAGGTCATTTAACATTATATTTATAAAATAAAGCACTTGTAAAAACAAGAAGAAATTGACAGAAACATTAAATTTTTATGTGATTTTTATACCAATATCTCAATTCTTGATAGATCATAATTTAAAAAACCAAAAATATAAAGATTTAAGTAATATTAAAAACAAAACTATAGGGCTTCCCTGGTGGCACAGTGGTTGAGAGTCCGCCTGCTGATGCAGGGGACATGGGTTCGTGCCCCGGTCCGGGAAGATCCCAAATGCCCCGGAGCGGCTGGGCCCGTGAGCCATGGCCGCTGAGCCTGCGCATCCGGAGCCTGTGCTCTGCAACGGGAGAGGCCACAACAGTGAGAGGCCCGCGTACCAAAGGAAAAAAACAAAAAAACAAAACTATGAGAAAGACTTACATTTAAAATTAATGCCCTACGAAATTAGAATAAATTATTTTTCACTTTTAAGAAACAGAATTCAACTGAGTGAACTTGAAGATCTATTTTTCTTTATTCAACAATTCATGAATCAGGCAGCATCCAATTTAGCAAGTAGAAAAGCACTTCAAGGAACTGTACAAAATGGCAGAAAGGGGGTGAAACTGGGAAGTAAAAAACAAAAGAATTCTTTCAGGCAAGGTCACCTTCCTTTGAGGGAAGGTTGGGGTGGGGGAGGGGGAGTATCATGCAGATTACCTCACTAGTTTTGATCAGGATACTCCAGACTGATTGGTCAAAAATTCCACTCTTGAGAGAGGCTGAAACTGTAATTAGTTTAAATTAAGTTGTGGTCTGCTGATGTGAGGCTTAGCACAAGTGACTCCATTTTGAGCCTGTTTCTTTTTTAAACATCAGATATCAAAGATCTATGTACCGAAACAAATGACCATATCATATGTCCAAAGACAACTGCAATGAATTCCAAAATGTAAACATGAAGCAGATAAACCTTTGTGGTCACAACGGTATCAAAAGCTCAACAAGCATGAAAAGATGAAACAAACCAAAGATACAGGATCCTAAATAAATAAGTTAAAGAAAATGTCAAAACTTCCATTGAAGAGTATCCCCAAAATAGTGGGAATAAGAACACATAGTAACATCTAAGAGGCTGCTGTTCTATATAGAGAACAACTGAGTCCGTCCAATAAGAATAAAGAAACTACAAAACAAATTAATAAAATTTCACTTTAAAATGTTAGAAAATAAACAAAATTAATATAAAGAAATCAGAAGGAAAGTATTTATACAGATTTAACCCCTATAAAAGTAGAAATCTTCTCTTTACGACATACAAAACAGTAGCATTGAAAAATAATTCCCAAGCAACATGCATAAATTAGCCTAATCAAACTACCTTAAATAAAGGAAGGAAGCAAGACCACATTAAACTAAACCTTATAAACTGCTAATATACTGGCAAGCCCAGTCTAGAGTTTTCCATTATCCCAACTTTACTAACATTTTCAATAACCTTTAAAGGAGAACCAGAGTAAGTCGGAAGCAAGAAGTGAATGGATATTAGCTGTTCCTGTATATTAATTTTTAGTCATTGAAAATCTAAATTTCCCTAAGGGTGTCATTATCATCATTATTTTGCATTAACTCCTTATCAAATAATATAGTTTTAGTTTTATTGTTGACCACCAAGATGGGGGAGGAGGAGGGGAGTGGAAAAAATTTTTGTTAAAAGATAAATCTCCCTTCCCCTCCCCTCTCCCTCTTTGTTTTGGAATCCATTTCCTAAGAAACCCGTTTAACATTAAGCTATGGTCTACGCCTGCCCACTTCTGGCAGGATAGGAAAAGAGTCATCACACTTACAGGGGTAATTGACCCAAGTCATCAGGAGGAGGTCGGATTACTTTGTGTCTTAGAGATGTGGAAAGACCAGTAAAGACAACCACGATATTCCTCAGTTAGTCTCTTATTGACTTTCATGGAGAAGAAAAAGCACCTTAGAGTAGGGGTATATTGGGGTGGGTGAGGGAATATAAACAGTGCAGAGATGATAAAAGCACAAAGCCTGAGAGATAATTTGAGGTTTTTCCCATGTATAATGGAGAAAGGCATCACTTGCTTTCTTTGGTATGGGAAGGATGGCAGCTGACTCTTGAGATATGGTTAGAAAATACAGAAAATCAGATGAAAGAAAAAATATCATTTTCCCACCCTGACAAAATATTTGTGCCTTGATGCATTTTTCTCTGTATCTCTAATGAATATCATTTATAATCAATTGGATATAAATTATTACTTTTATTATAAAAGTTATTTCTAAAAATATGGGAAATTATAATGATGATGAAAAACCATCACACAAAATCCCACCACCCAGATATAATGACACACCATTTTAGTGCATTTCTTTATTACCCTTATTACTGCATATTTATATATAGTTTACATTATTCATACTGGATTTTTAAAAAGAGTTAACTTGGGAATATTCATAAACCCTACATTGAAGATTTTTAAATGGTAGGGACAAAAATAAAGTAAAAAAAAATGGCTCAACTTATCCAATATAATATTTACAGTCGCAGACAATCATATGTCTCTAACAAGAGTGAAGCTAGGGACTTCCCTGGTGGCACAGTGGTTAAGAATCCGCCTGCCAGTGCAGGGGATATGGGTTCGATCCCTAGTCCGGGAAGATCTCACATGCCATGGAGCAACTAAACCCATGTGCCACAACTACTGAGCCTGTGCTCTAGAGCTCATGCGCCACAACTACTGAAGCCTGCACACGCTAGAGCCCGTGAGCTGCAACTACTGAGCCCGCGTGCTGCAACTACTGAAGCCCGCGTGCCTAGAGCCCGTGCTCTGCAACAAGAGAAGCCACTGCAATGAGAAGCCCGCGCACCGCAACCAAGAGTAGCCCCCGCTCGCTGCAACTAGAGAAAGCCTGCATGCAGCAACGAAGACCCAACGCAGACACACACACACACACACACACAAAGAGTGAGGTTATTATAATTTTCTATTCAAGTGTGCTCTTGTGGATAGCGAGAAAACTCATTTTGGGCGCAATTTCATCCAGCAAGGTCTCCAAAACAGTTTAGTCATTGTTACCGATTACTGGTTTAGGACAGCAAAAGTAATTAGTTTATGTCATCCTCAAAAATGACAAGATTTTCCCACTAAATTGTGAGATGAAAGACACATGAGACATTAAGCAAAATAAAACAAACAAATAAAAAACCTTCTAGTACTAGACCAATCCTGTAATTATTGTTGGGAGAAAACTTCAGCAGGCATTGAAAAACATGCACTTTGAGCAGCAGAACCCATTTGGCAATAAATCATCCAGAGATATATTGCATTCAGGGCATTCAGCCTGTTCAGGAAAGTCAATTTATGTCATGATTTAACTAGTATAGAATTTAGTATTAATTAATTTTGGAAAAAGTCTTCAAGTGGTATTTTGAAGAAAGATGCATGGGCAGTATATTTTCTAAACTCTTTACTCTTCAAGGATTAAATTATTTGTGTCCATGAATGAAAAACAATTTATCTTAGATCTTAACCTGAGATTCTCAGGTTACCATATTTTCCCCCTAGGAAGTCTAAAAGTATGAATTCACTGTCTTTTGGTACTTCACATTGAAAAAAAAGTCTAAAGGCAGTTTTGTTTTCATTCTTTTCTAGATAATCTTTCTCTCTCCCTTTTCCTGGAAGTTATAGACTTTTACACTTAACTTTGTATCTTATTTGACAAAGTATCTAGACGTAGTTTTCCTTACACTGATTTTGCTAGTGTTCAGCAACTGTTTTGATGTTCACCCTCAGGTTGCTTTTTGTTGTTATTGTTGTTCAAGAAGCAACTTCTCATCATTTGTTACATTGATCAATTGGTAATTATTTCTTTGTCTCTTCACCTATTTCTGTATTTTGTATTTACGTTACCCACCCTTGTCCTAACAACCATCTCTGCATATAGTAATCTCTTTGTCTTTTTCTTGATGTTTTATAACTTCTCAAGCAACTCATGTATAATAGAGCATTGCAATTACAATCTGGTTTTACTTCTCATTAACACTACCTTGGTTCATATTGTCTAATTCATAGATTGTTGTGAAAATTAAATAATACAGCAAATATAAAGCAAAAAGGCTTATCACTGAACAAATGTGAATATGCACAATATTGCATATTCTGTTTTTTATTTTTTCCAGAATGGATTTGTAAACTGCTACTCAATTTTATTTGCCCTGCAATCTTTTCTTATTTCTAATTTCACTTGTTTCGCCTACTTTTATCTACCTCTTCTTTCAGCTACTTTTGTCTTTTCATTAGAGCATGGTGAATCCTGGCTTTCTAACACTTTAGCACATAATATTCGTCTTCCTGTATTCTTTCTGACTATCAGGTATTTCTGAAATGTTGGTTGGATTAATGTGGGCTATTTTTTCCTGATGTATGCTCTGTCTTTGATCTTTCAGGATCTGTTTCCTTTATTCATGAGAATATTCTTACACATCACCTATCTTTACTTTCCCCCACTGAGATGGGTTGGATTAGGGACAAAGAATTGATATTTAATTCTTCCAGAAACTCTTCTTCCAAAGAGACTAAGCTGCTACTCTTCAGCTCACTTCTCTAATAGGAACAGGGTGACAAATTAACAAAAAATTCTCCTATAAATAGTTACAGCTATTACATGCTAGAGTAGTGGTGCTCCGTCAGTGGTGATTTGGCCCCCCACAGACCATTTAGCAGTGTTTGTAGACATTTTTGGTCATTTCAATTGGGTGGAGATGGGTGGTACTTTCATTTAGTGGGTAAAGGCCAGAGATACTACTAAACTTCCTACAACATAGAGAAGAACACCACACAAGAAATAATTTTCTGACTCCAAATGTCAGTAGTGCTGAGGAAGAGAAGCCCTGTTCTTGAGCTTATGGCTCCCTCCTATCTTAATTATTTTAAGGAGAAATTTCAGGGGTTTAAGATACTTGTGCCTGAGTAAGAACTATGACTCCACGAAGATTATTTTTTTCCTCAGGAAATTTTCAGTCTGATTGTGCAGATTCTGACAACAATTCACAGTCCATTTCAAACTGTCAAGACCTTTTGATCAAGCACTTTATTGAAATCTTCAACAGAGACAGGGTTTGAGATCAAAGTTCACTTTATTTTAAATAAAATTTCTGTGATGTATCAGAAAATTATGTAGGATGTCCTCAAAGAACTGAAATGCCAGTTTGGCTGCTGAAAACATTTCGAAAGTGACAAATAACATTTGATCTCAGACATGATAACCTAAGGAAAAAAGTAAAGTCTTCTCTGAACTTGTTCTTTTTGAACAGCTGAAGTTTGAAAAAGAATAGCTAGGCTTTTATCTGCTAAATAGACATAAAAGAGTTTTAACCAAGCAATGAAGAGATAAAACTATTAAATGATAACTAAAATGTATTTACTGAAATCATTGGAGGCAAGTCAAAATAATTGCTGCTTTTAAAAAAAAAATGCTCTTCCTCTATCCTTTCAAACATTAGTTCAAATGATTCAGCATTAATCTAAGCAAAGCAAGCCCAGAGGGACAGAAGGAAAGAACAATAACATGAGGAAAGCACAAGGCTATGTCAGAATCTATATGGTTTTAGAGACAATTAATTTACTGAAATAAACACTGGAATCATGAATCATGTAGATATAGCTAGAGACAAAAAAACCCAAAAACTTAGTAACATCACACTAAAAATAGCTAGCTATTACAGTACAGTATCCTAATCTAACAGGCAGACACACCATAAACTTTAATGGAGTCATTTGGTGATTGTACATTTTGTCTCCCTAAAACTTTAAGTGTATCATATCTACCATCATTAACTTTAATGGAAAAATCCACAAGGGTCTGGGGTATAAGAATAGAAATTATTTGGGGATAACAGGAAAACCACGTGTAGGCAGAAAATTATGTTAACTATTAGAGTATAATTTTATATTTAAGAACAAAAATAAATAATTGACATAATGCTATCTATAAAAAGAAAAATTGGAAAAAATCACTTTAGCAGACAGAAATATTTGAAATAGTCATTAACGAGGAAGAATGTGTATAATGGATTGTGAAGGTTTATGTAAGTCAGAATTAGCCATGTATTGGACTATCCAGCATTATAGGTGTGACAATTCTTCCCAAACTGATCTGTAGAACCATTAAATTTACAATAAAAATCCCAGTAGGTTTTAATTTGGTTTTCTTTCTTTTTTTTTCTAAGTGGAAATGAACCAGCTGACTCTAAAATTTATATGGAAAAAAACCCCAAATCAATCTTAACAAACTGGGAGAAGTTACTGTATATCAACACTTATGATAGAGCTAAAGTATTTATGACAGCATAGTATTGGTGAACAAATAGACTAATATATTGGATTATATTCATGCACTGAGTGAACACAATGAATGTGACCAAACTGATGCTACTTGCATCATCAAGGATGAATCTCACAAAAATAATGTTGAGCAAAAACACCCATCCACAGAAGGATATACACGGGACAATTTCATTATTTCAAGTTCAAAAATAAGGAGAACTAATCTATACTGTTAAATCATGATAGTGGTAACCTATGGTAAGGAAGAAATTATAGAGATTGGTATTGACATATACACACTACTATATATAAAATTGATAAATAATAAGAACCTACTGTATAGCACAAGGAACTCTACTCAATACTCTGTAATGACCTATATGGGAATAGAGTCTAATAAAGAGTGGATATATGTATATGTATAACTGAATCACTTTGCTGTACAACAGAAACTAATACAACATTGTAAATCAACTATACTCCAATAAAAAGTAATTAAAAAAAAGAAATTATAGAGATTAGGGTAACACAAAAAGGGGGAATTAATAATATTTCATTATTTTTTTTTAGAATGGGTGATGGTCACATAAGGATAATCACTGTGATAATTTACTGATATGTATAGTCAGGAATTGTGAATGTGTCCTTAAGAATTTTACATTTAAATTAAAAAAAATAAAATAAAGGGCCTCTGATGGCCTTTAAGGAACAATTTGTTTTAGTTGCAAATGCATCAAACATTAAAAAAAAGAAAGCAGTTCATAATGTTGCTCAAAAAATCCTTATTGGTCATCACTGGATGCTGCTAGGGCACAATTTCATTGCTCTGAAAATTCATAAGTAGAAGGAAATTATCCAAATTTATCCTCCATTTCCCATACAAACTATGTCAGAGTAATCAAATACTTGATGAGGGAAGTTCTTTGTAAGAGAATTTTAGCTAATAAATACAGAAAGAAGGAGAGTATTATAAAATTACAATTTTAAAATCCAATGAAATAATGGCAGTAGTCAGTAAACTTCAATGGATGCTCAATCCTTTAGGTAAGGTTCTGATGGAGAAATTTATAACTGAGGGATAACACTGATACCACATGAACCCAGTGATTAGTCTTACTATAACTAACAGTTGGACAACCCTACATTATATGTCTACTGATAAGATATAGTAGGAAATACACAGTACCTCCAAAAGATATGTTGTTAAAATATTGTTCCCGAATATAAGAAAGCCCATAGATCTATCTGAAGTTTACAGGAAATATGGGGGGTAATATGTAGAATAGAAAGAAAAAGCATACCATGAGAAAAGAAAAGTAAAACTTAGAATATAGGTCTTTTTACAGAACAAATGACCTGGTTTAGCCAATAAATCAATGGCATTTTTTTTTAAAAAGTGAGGACAGTGTTATGGAATAAGACTTTAGAGACCTAGTAACCAAATGTATGAAATTTATTTGAATCCTAATTTAAAAGAAAAAGAAATTTTAAATTGTCTTTGAGATAATCAGGGAAATAAATACGGATTGAGTTGTAGTTGATTTAAGAAATAATCGTTAATTATGTTTAAGTATGATAATGGGATGGTGAATGTATTATTGTAAATGCCCTGATCAGTTAGAGATGCCAACTGAAAATGCTGTAGTTGAAATGACATGATATCTTTGTTTTACTTTTAACTTCTCCAAAAACTGTTTACTTACACACATACACACACATACATCATACATGTGGGCGCTGATTTCCACAAAGTATCACCTGACAACCTGTTAATAGAGCAACACTAAGTTTGTCCAAAATCATTTTGGTAAGGGAGAACGCCATGTTGAAAAACTCTTACCAGTGTCTCAGGCTCAAGTGGTTTAAAGCAGGGAACTGAATGAAACTGGACAAAGATCATAATATAATAATTTAGGACTAGTGGACACAGTAAGGTAGCAAGGGTCTTAAAGCAAGTATTCATAAGGAAACTGTTATTTAATAAGTGAGATGTTTGCCCAGATGAACAGATTATTATCTTTGATAAACTGATTTGTAGGGATTTCCTGAGGCAAATAGTACAGTTATTTTAATAAATTTACAGTCTTATCTTTCCAAAGCAAAGTTTTCCTGGAAAGAAAATAAAACAACTAAGTCATGTTGATATAGATGGTCTTAGTTCTCAATAAATAGAGAAACAAGATTTGCAAAATGTTGATAACTGTTGAGGCTACATATGGTATAAAGAGTCAGTTAATTTTACTTTTCTCTATAGTTCTGTATTCATCTCAAAATTCCCATATTAGAAAGCTTTTAAGAGTGGTAATGTTGAGATCCTCTTCTTTCGTAAAATCTAAGGAAGCCACTTGGATATGGAGAAACATTTGGAAAACTAAGAACTGGTTACAAAGGATCAGGCAAAAAAGAGACTGGATAAACAACAGGAATAATAGGAAATGTACTAATGTGGTGGTTAGAAAATAGTTATCTGACCTGGATGTTTTTGTATTAAAACACCTGCACGTTGGTATTTTAGCTAATACTTAATATATACCAGCTATTCTTTTAAATGCATAATATACATTATGTCGTCTGATCCTCACACAAACTTTGTGAGATAGGAATTCTTAGTAGCAGTATTTTACAGTTGACTTTTATTAAGACTTGACAAGGTCCAGTTAATGTGTCTGAGGACAGAAAGCTAGAAACAGGTGGCATAAGATTCAAAGACCGCCTCTTCTGGTTTCAAAAACTGAAAGCTAAAATGCTGCAATAACCTAGTTTAACTTAACAAGATGGAACGGAGGGTTTTTTCCTAAATTATTATTTTCACTTTTTAGGGCATAGAAACCTCATACTTCATACGGAAGCCAGGGTTTCTGTATGTGTTCAGCATACATGAAAAGAAAGTCTGAGCTCAAGACCTATCTAAAGAGAAAAGAAGTAACTCCCCATCAATAGTGTTTATGCTTAAATGCTCAAGTTGGACAAACACATTGCAGCTGAATTTCAGTTACAGTCTTGATAAATGGATAAAGGCCCCTGACTTTGAACCACCAGTACTTAGAAGCACCTGAGAATCTGGTCATTTGTCAACATTACTGCTTGCTTTGGTTTTAGAAACACAAGCAATGTGCTCATGCGCTGACGGTACTGCATACAAAATGTGCAATCTATCATCATCATCAACAAATATTTACGGAGTTCTCACTGTATGTGTGCTGGTTTCAGAAGTTGTAATGGGGATTTATATGGCATAGAGAAACCATCCTACTGTGTTTTCCCTTCCTTTCTCTTTCAGCCATATGTAATGTTTCTACAAGAACTGTGAATGTTAAAAAAAATATACTTACCCATCAGAAAACTGATAATTTTACAAAACTGAAAATACCTTTTTGTTCCCTGTTATAATTTATATTGAGTTCAAGATATTCCATGGTCATGATTCTTTTGCAAACAAGGTGGGGTCTTAAAATATGAACTAAATGGGTGATCAATCAGGCATTAGATTGGAGATCATCACACTCTGTTTTGCCTTTGGGAAAAATGGAAAGAAATATAAAAGATGAAGCCATACAAAGGAATGAAATAATGACATTTGCAGCTACATGGATGGACCTAGAGATTATCATACTAAGCGAAGTAAGTCAGAAAGAGAAAGACACACACCATACGATATCACTTACACGTGGAATCTAAAATATGACACAAATGAACTTATCTATGAAACAGAAACAGAACTCACAGACATAGAGAACAGACTTGTGGTTGCCAAGAGGGAGGGGGTGGGGGGGTTGGATTGGGAGTTTGGGACTAGCAGATGCAAATTATTACATATAGAATGACTAAACAACAAGATCCTACTGTATAGCACAGGGAACTATATTCAATATCCTGTAATAAACCATATGGAAAAGAATATGAAAAAGAATATACATGTATGACTGAATCACTTTGCTGTACACCAGAAACTAACACAAGTAAATCAACTATACTTCAATTAAAAAAAAAAAGAAATACAAGAGATGTTTTCATTTGAAGATATTGACAGCTATAGCATACTGTTTTGAGTAGACATGCAAAGGAAGACGCTTGTTTGTTTTCATATGGTACTTAATTTGTAAACATTTCCTGAATCAATATTTAGTTCTGCTACGGTTTAGATATCACAACCCTATTAATTAAGCAAATATTATTATTATTATTATTATTATTATTTGCGGTACACGGGCCTCTCACTGTTGTGACCTCTCCCGTTGTGGAGCACAGGCTCCGGACGCGCAGGCTCAGAGGCCATGGCTCATGGGCTTAGCCGCTCCGCGGCACGTGGGATCTTCCCGGACCGGGGCCCGAACCCGTGGTCCCCTGCATCGGCAGGCGGACTCTCCACCACTGTGCCACCAGGGAAGCCCAAGCAAATATTATTTTTACCTGATGTAATCCCTATACAAGCAAATGACAAAGGTGTTTTAATTTTATTGTGCAAAGGAGAAAATTGTAATAGTATTTGTATAAAATATGTTGTAATTCATCTACCTTTGAGCAGAATTGGTGTTGGACAAAAAAAGACATATAATTGGGTTACTAGGCAATATATGCTAACTAATAGCTTTAGTTTTTAAAAAGTCATTAGCAATTCACTTCCCTCACTGTAGTTTAACTTAATGACTGTCAACTCATACCTAACACTTGAAAATTGGAGTGGATCACAAGTTTTAACGTTATTTATTTCAAGACACTGTTGACTGCAACTTAATAATAGTCTTCCATGCCTTAGTAGAAGAGATGCAGTATAAACACCACCAAATTAAAGATTCATGTTGATTATAATACTGTTTCTAAAATAGAAAAGCTAAAATATACAAAAATATGACATATGGGGATCCTACCAACATTTCTTCTTTTGGGTAAGGTCAGGGATTAGAAGGCAAATATCCATAGGCTGTTGGATTTTGAAACCTACTTCTGGCTAACAAGAGTACAGCAGAGAAAAATCAGCAATATCTACACTTGCACCATAAGATAAGTAATAATAATAGCTAATATTTATTGAGCTCCTAACATGTACCAGTCATTTTTCTAAGTGCCTTCCATTCATATTCTCATCTAACCTATAATCATATGGGGTAGGTACTATTTTTTTCCTGGTACACAGATGAGGAATCCTGAAGTTTAAGTGCTTGTAAGTGGAGGAGCCAGAAAGTAAGTAAAAACATGCAACTCCAGACACTGTGTTTTTGGTCACTATGCTCTACTTCCTTACATATCAGCAAAGTGGTACCTTCAAATCATACAGCAACAAACACACTGCCTGAGTAGGCAAGGACCAACATACTATGAGAAAATCAAGTATTTATTTTTCCCAGCATTTTGTTATGAAAAGATTTGAAAGAATTATACAATGAACTCTCAAATGTGTACCACCTAGATCCTACAAATAACATTTTGCTGTATTTGCATTATCATATTTTTACCCAGCCATCAGTCCATACATACATCTTATTTTATTTTTAATCCCTTTTACTGTAAATTCAGGCCTTTGATTTTTTTAATATAAATTTATTTATGCATTTAGTTAGTTAGTTAGTTAGTTATTGGCTGCATTGGGTTTTCATTGAGGTGCACAGGCTTCTCATTGCAGTGGCTTATCTTGTTGTGGAGCGTGGGCTCTAGGCACGTGGGCTTCAGTAGTTGTGGCACACGGGCTCAGTAGTTGTGGTGCATGGGCTTAGTAGCTCCGCGGCATGTGGGATCTTCCCAGACCAGGGTTCGAACCTGTGTTCTCTGCATTGGCAGGCAGATTCTCAACCACTGCGCCACCCGGGAAGTCCCAGGCCTTTGATTTTGTTAACTATAATAGTGCAGAAAAATGGAAGTCGTGTTTAGAGACAATGTTAGAGAGCTCATTTGTTATTTTTTAAAAAATCATACCAATTGTTTAAAAACAATCAGGCACTTGTTTTTAATTATCTATTTAATACCAGTTGATTAACTTCTAAATCTGTATTTTGCCTCCAAATATGCAGTTGTAAGGATTTAATGAGAAAAAAGATATATCATACTTTCTACTCTACCTTGCACAGAGTAAGTAGGTATTCAATAAAGAACAGGCAAAATAACGAAGCGAATGGGAAAATGCAAAAGCTTATACTGCTCTGAATCAGTTAACATACTGGAGGGCTTAGGATAAGATAGCAAAAGAGAATCCTCCAACCAGGGAGAAGAGAGTATTGTTCAGATATTTTATATCTGTATCTAGAACTGTTTGAAAAATGTTAGGCTGTTAGAACTAATCAAGTAAAATAAAGATGAAAATAAAGATCAGAAGCTATTTAGAATAAAGAGGGATGAAGGTACAAGGGATTGCAGAAATATTATCAGATGAGTATGTTTACCTAGCTCTCCATGAAAACAAAAGCATTTCTTCAAGGAGTTGAGTTAATGTAGTCCAAGTGCATTGTTCTCTGGGGATCTAAATTGGAACACCCAGAATAACCAATTATCTCTTAAACTGTCACTACAGCCTGGATTTTGTGAACAGTACTTTTCTCAAGTCCTTAGGGACATTAAGGGAAAGTTATACATGTACCTAAAATGCAAATAAACAATTACTTACTGCAAATACTTCAGTGCTCCAGATAAGCAGGTAATAAATATAACTTCCTCTTGTGAAAATTGAGGCACTTAACACATTTCTTATTCCAAAATTTACCATATCCTAACACAGAAAAATGTCACAAATATGAATATAGGCAAAATCAACAATATCCTTAAAATAAATTTGGATTTTCATCCACGTAGGTGTAATCAACCACAATACCACAGCGTAAGACAGAAGGAAAAGATAAAAAAAAGTCAATTTAGCCTAAGTTCAAAAAGCAAGTGAAGAAATTCACTTAATTGAGAATAAAATCATAGAGTATCAAAACCATCTGATTTAGTGTTGGAGGGTAGAAAAGAAAAGGAAAGAATATTGCCCTAATGTGGGTCTATCTGAATGAATTGGGCACAAACTACACCCTTAAACATCTTAGTGATGGAACTGCTTGCAATCCTTATTTCAATGCTTAAGAATGCTGGCCCAGTGGTTTCAATATAAGCATAGCTATTGTCAAGCTATTCTTCTGTAACAAACTTTGGTAAGAGTAAACTGAAATCTGCTCCTTAGGTCATTACCATTCTGGGAGATCAAGAGCCAACCCAAATCAATGGGATGATGAGAACCATTAACTATCATATCAACAGTCCTGAAGTCTGATCTTGATACATGTAGTAATAGATAGTTTGTTTTTACATCTTTGTCCATGAATGATAAATAATAAATTATTTATGTAAAGAAAGGCTAATCATAACTGTATACATAACATTAATTTGATATTGTTCTTATGAATAAAATTCCAAATAAACAGAATGAAATGTCCTTTGAAATGGAATATAATTAAATGCCTCTGGTAACTTTAAACAGGCATTTATATTAATCCAAATATTAAAAATTATATTAATCCCAATACAAAATATATTCCCACATCTGCCTATCTTTCATTAGAAAGTATAGAGTGTACATCTGTCCTGATAAACATTCCAAAGTGCCGATCCAGATAAACAGCATGGATGCATTCATAAACCTGGCAGAGTCCCAGTTCCAAGTGGTTTTATATTATGAAAAGTATAAAATGTTTAGGTAGATTTTGCTTCTACACTTACATACATTAAAAAGATGGTCTTTAAAAATGTTTATTTTGTGAGGCAGTAGGAGAAAAAAAATTTATCTCCAAATATTGATGTTACATGTTTTGACCAACAATGCTCTATTATTATATTGATCTTATCAAAAAATAACTCTAATCTAAAACATAATGAAAATGAAATGAAATGAAAATATGTAGGACACTGAGAAAATCTAGTCTCTCCTTCTGGTGAAATTCAGCCTCTGTTATGTACCTGTTTTCAGACACAGGAAGTAAATTCACAGTATTACAAAGACTCTACTATCTTCTTGTATAAATTTAAAATTTGGAGAATGTTTCCAGAAATTTCCCAGGTGGCTTCAATCATGATGAAAGTTTCTCTAACTATATTGAGAGAGAGAGAGAGAAAAAAAGAGAATACATAATATAAGAAACCTAATCTAATCTAACCAGGCCAAGTATAAGAATAAAAATGGATTTTAACTACACTAAAAATGAAAACAAAAGTTATGATTTTACCAGATCATCCATCAAAACTGAGTAGACACACCAAGAGACCTAGGAACCAGAGACTTCATCAAGCTATAGGAAACACGGTCTGAGAAGTTTCTGGCAATTAATAGTGAGAATCTGGACTGGCTACTTGAGTGTTAGGGGATTTGCCAGCAGGCAGTAGGCAGAAAGATAAGCAAGCAGGCAGCCTGCCCACGTAATCAGCAATGTCCACTGGAGGGCAGCCAGGGGATGTTCTGGCAGGAAAACGGTGTTAGCGAAATCTGTTGACTGGTAATCAATAGAAGTACTAAAAGGCAATGCTCAACAGGATGGAGGCTTGGCTTAAGGTAGTACCAAAGCAATTAAAGGGACTCAGTACTAAAATGTCTGCTCAGAGATGGGGAAATGACAAAGATCTAGTGAATTAACTAGAGTAAGAAGATAAAGCCTTTGCCAAGTATACAGCCAAGAGCCAGTTATTAGAAATAAGAGCAGAATCAGCATCAAAGGTGAACTTGAAGCTGATCAATAGAATCATTAACTGAGACAGTAAGAAACCCTCCAATAGAAAGGAGATTATTCCAGAGGGGGATATTGATTTGAGCCTGAGTTTTAAAATTAAGCGTCCCCAAATGAGGGACCTTGACAGATGAAAGATCAAGAAACCAGGTCATTTGTTACTATCTTCTGCAAAACTAAGATGAAGTATGATGATTCTTAGAATACGATTGTAATGTAAGCCAGGGTGCACTGAAAACAATGGTATCATTAGGTATATTGCACACAATAGTACTTTCCTATTTAATTCCCTACTGAAAAGTTTTCCTGCTGCATAATAAGAAAAATTTCCATTATTCAGCACCTAGGAGTCTGTTCCAGTCAGGGTTCTTTTTTTAAGGCAACAGAAGCTTACTCAAAGTAACTTCAGCCGAATGTAAATTTATTGGAAGAATAGCTGCAGCTTACAGAATCAATAGGAAAGCTTAAGAACCAAGCTCAGAAGATGACTAGAAAACAAAGGGATCTGAGTAATGGAGACACAATCAACGCCATGCTACAGAAACTGCCAGGATATGATACTAACTTGGCATCATTTTCCCGGACTTAGATGTTGTCAGCATGTCATCAAGGGCGTGACTAAATTCTCAACCACCCTTCCATCACCACACAATCTCCTTAGATTCAAATTCCTGAAGGGGAGTACATGATTGGCTAAAAGTAAAGCAGGCTTACACTCCAGCTTCCAGAAGGTGGTTTTCCTCTTACCCACTCTCAGTCTCAGACAACCACCGGTCTGCTCTTGGTCATTATAGATTACTTTGATGTTTTCTGGAATTTCATATAAATGAAATCATATGCACTCTTTTCCATGGCTCCTTTTGCACAGCATAATGCCTTTTAAAACTTTCCATGTTGTTGCATGTACTGGTAATTTCTTCCCTTTTATTGATGAGTAGAATTCCATAAACACAAAAATTTGATTTATTCACCGACTGATGGGCTTTGAGTTGCTTCCAGATTTTTGCTAATATGAAAAAAAGCTGCTATAAAATTCATACAGAAATATTTGTGTGGACATATGTCTTAATTTCTCTTGGGTCAAAAACTTGGAGTGCAACGGCTGGATTATATGGTAAGGGTATTTTTGACTTTGTGAGAAACTGCCAAGCTATTTTCCAAAGTGGTTATGCTCTTGGCATCCCCACTGGCAATATATGAGGGTTGCAGTTGCTCCACATACTAACACTAGGTCTATTCTATCTCTTTAATTATCCATTCCAGTGGGTGTGTAGTAATAATTTGTTGTGGTTTTCATTTGCATTTCTCTGATGACTAATGACCCTGGTGGTCTCCTCTTCTGTTTATTGGTCCATTTGTATATTTTCCCTCGTGTAGTGTCCCTTCAATCTGCCTGGGCCAGATTGCATTTTCCATAAACAGCCACAACAGTATCTTCTATCCCACATGATTTTCTTACATTGTGATTGTAACACACGGACCAGCAAGCGATAAGGTCTATATGTCCCTCTTCTTTGAATTTGGGCAATCTTGTAACTTCTCGGGATAGGTCATTAAAGTTCACAGAAGATGATACCATTTCCACCTAGTTCTCTCGGGATGCTTGCTCTTGGAATTCAGTCACCACGCAGTGAGGAAACAAAGAATCACATGAAGAAGCCCCGTGTAGGAGCTCTGGTGAAGAGCCCCTTCTGAGGTCCCAGGCAAAAGCCACCATTAAACACCAGACTAGTGAATGAATAAACTTTAGATGATTCCAGCCTCCAGCTGTGGATTTATCTTGCAAGTAAGGTCTCTGACATTATAGAAGAGAGACATGCTGACCCTAAGGAGCCCTTTCCAAATCCCTGCACCTCAGAATCCATGACCATAATAAAATAGTTGTCACTTTGCACCATGAACTTTAGGATGGTTTTCTATGCAGTAATATTCAATACATAAGTAAAACACAGGCTTTGAGATGCCACCAAGTATTTAAAGAGTCCGTGAAGAGAAACACAGTTTAGATTGATTTTTTTCTTTTTCTAAAAGGCATTTTTTGTTTCTTAGTATATAGGTACAATTAAATCTTTGAGAATCTGAGATTTTCCCTAAAGTTTGACCATGTTAAATATATACATATACATAATTTTTATATAGAACTCTCACTTCAAGTGTTACTTGGCCATTATTCTGTCATTATCATTTGTTTCATCGACTTTCAGAATGCTGATAAAGTTCAAGTAGACGCCTATTATGAGGTGATGAAACGTAAATGTCACTAGTATTTATTGATTTCTCATAAACTTTTTCACAGCTCTGATTTTCCTATAGTCACATTTGTAGGTGTGGAAGAACAAAACAAGAAAACCAAATCAAACAAACAAGAAACATGCTGAATTTTATTTTTATTAACTCAGAACAGATGCCAAGGTGATGGGAGCCCCAAATCACTACTCATCTAGGCAGGTCAGCACACAACCATAATTACCTCAGTAATTCAGGGTTACACATGTGCTTGTATTCAAAATCCAGGACAGTAAGATTAAGAAGACGTATATTTGGATATATTTAGGTTGGTTTAAAATATCTTGATAACCATGGATTAATGGATATGAGTTCAGCTAATCAGCATCTCTAAACTTATCATCACATATCTGAATAGTCTTGTATTTTTCCACTAAAGTTTTATGAACTTTAGTTAGAAGTAGATACCTTCTGAGTATTTGCATAGGATAAAGTGCTGGAGATAACGAGTTAAGACAAACTTTCATCCTTCAAAAATCTCAAAATAGTGAAATGATACATTTTTCTTTTGCCTAAATTTTATTTGCAATCACTAAGAGGTTTAGCATACTTTTCAGAATAAAACTTTTTTTTGAAAAGTCAATGTATGTGATCCACATTAAAATTATGTTACAAATTTATAAACTAATGTATTTGCAGTTACTTGCTTAAATATAGAATGCACTGTCCATTTTAGAACTTTATATATAAATTATTATGTAGTAAGACAGTCTAGTTATGCATTTACACATCCTTCCTCTTTTTCATGAATTCATCAACTACAATTATCTTTAATGAGATGATACAACTTTTTCTCAAATGACACTGGTCAATAAAAACACTGATAATATATTAAAAAGATATATAACATATACAAAGTAAAGCTGACATTTGAGTTAATATGAAATATTTGAAATATGAAAATAGTTTTAGCTCAGAGTTAAAAAACAGAGAATATCTCATTATGTATCAGAATATATGTATAATTAGGAATATTACAATAGTTTCTAATGAGACTACTACTATGTGTCCATTTCATTCCTTCATTAATGGAAGTGGACTTGCTTGTAGAGTTCCTCTATTGTTTTGGAGAACTTAATCCCAGCTTACCCAAAAGGCAAACTAAATGTTTAGAGCAGCAGAAAAATATACACAGTGATTTTGGTTAGTGTTCTATTAAGAATTTTCAATAAAACACCAACTTTGTAATCAAAGGAAAAAGCAGAACTCTGTTATACTTGCTTACACTTGTTTTAGGGCTTAATGCATTTTTTAATACATTATTACATATTAAGGGTGTACCATTAACTTTTTAGTATGTGGGCCTTCTCATTACTTTAATCTGATCAAGATGGAGCTTTACGAATATCACAATTTCATGACATTGTGATGTTTTCGGATTTGTTTTTAGATCTATTAGAAAAAGAAATGTGATGAAAAATGGTAATATTTTATAATCTAATTCTGAAGATAAAAATAAAATTCTTAGCACTGTGTTTGTTCCCAATCACATACATGGCTTCTCCTCTGAATCCTTCAGGTTTTACTTTGAGTTGAATAGATGGCAAATTGGAAAAGGTTTATTTCAATCTTTCCATTATCCTGTTTGTGGCAATTGATGCATTCTAAGATATATAATCTTTTAAAAATAGCCCTTTAAGCTTTATTTTTTGTGTCCCATTTAATTGTTCTTCAGCACCTAAATATTGACCAGTAAGTCCAGGAATGAGAAACTAGGGAACTAGTGATGGGTCATGTGACTTTGATGAATGAGGGCTTAGGAGCCCAGATATAAACTGTCAACTTCTCATATATTGGCAAAATAAGTTTTGTAAATGAAAACCAATACTCTGAACTTTATATACCAAAGGCTTCTCCTGCCTGGGCTATGAAATGTTCCTTCACGTACCATACTTGATTAAAAAACTTAAATATATAAGGCATCCAGGCAGGATTTTTCATTCCTCAAATTTTGAGGGTGCTTATTAACTCTATGGATAAGGTCCAGGTTGCTTGGACCAAAAGATAAATTTGTCTTATTTCTAAAAAATCTGCTCGTTTATTATCACAAAGCAAAGGTCCATTGGCTTAACAGACAAGCATACCATTTAAATACATATTCAAAATTTATTCTCCAAATGCAACATTGATGGTCTCTGGTCAATATTTCTTTACGTGACCACACTGTGAAAACAACTTATAAAATTTGTGCTGTTTTTATTTAATTTTAAATTTGTTTAAATTAAGTGACACACACATATATCTTGTAAAAATGAAAACTTTATATATGAAAAAAATTGCCTCGATCTCATCAAAATTCCAGTCCTCTCCCCAAAGTATCTACTGCTATCAATTTGGTATTTATACTTTTAGATCTCTTTCTAGAGACTTAAATACATTTATTAAAATAGCTATAAGACAAATAGGTTTTTTACATTTTACAGGAAAATTAAATAATATGATTTATGTCAATCTGCAATTTTTCCCATTCAATTTGTATTGAAGCTATTGATATTCTGTAGTATGAAATATATCTCATTTATGTACAGGGGTACAGTGATCCAAGATATCTAAATGTAAGTCTTTAGCAACTTCTATGCTAGTTGTCATTTAAGTAGTTTATTGTTTTAAGCTTTTAGAAAAATATTGTTAGGAAGATTCTTGTATATGCCGCTTGGTGCACTTGTACAATGATTTCTTTAAGATAATATTATGTGCCAAGCACTGTGTTATGTGAGAAAGGTGTTATTATTATCTTTTCATTGCACTGAAGGTAAAAAGTGACTTGTCTAAGTTCACACAGCTAGTAAGTGCTAGATCTGGGAGTTTCACACATCCTTTTTAGCATCAGGATCAGTGTTCTTAATAACTATTCTCTATTCCTTGCTTTTAAACAAAATAACTACTGGCTCAAACTGTATTCACATTTAAATTTTAATATATGCTGTCCATTTGCCTCCAGAAAGGCAACAGCCATTTACGTCTACACTAAGAGGGACATTTTTATTGATATTTCCCTGGCATATCCTTCCAAAGGTGGAAATTGTTTGTTTGTTTGTTCTTAGAAGGAAACAATGTAAATATTTTAATAAAAACAATCCCACAGCATTTACTGTCATCTGGTAATAACATAAAGGTGAGCAAAACAATATGAATAAATGCCTTAACTACACTTCTAACAAAGGACACCTAAAAAAACTGTATTGCCTTCTCAACAATTTCTCACTTCATTGATCATTTCTAGTTGAAGACACTTTGGAGCAGAGTAATGTTATCTCCTTTTAGCATGATCCGACTCAGCTGTTTTCTTGACTTTGTCTTAGAATGAATCTCTTCTGCATCATCTAATACGAGGTTCATATACCCATCAAAACCAATGATACAGCCCTCTATCCGCATATTCACTTGCTCATAAAGCCACACCTGAATCCGAGATCTAATTTGCAAGTATCTGAAGATGAGATTGATGGGCTGCACCATCACCTTCTGCACCTTCTGCACCTTCTGCACCTTCTGGCCCTGGCCCCGGTACGCCATGGTGGAAGCTCACAAAGACCTCACTATCCTGCACACCCTAGAAATTGGTTTTAAGTAAAACAGTAACGGAGAACTCAATATAGATCTTCAGTTACTGATGATGATTAGAACCTGTGCCTTAACGCTATTGTGAGAGAAGGCTGAGTAGGTATTGCCTCTGGAGGAACAGATTGTAGTGTCCTATAAAGCGAACAGGAATGCGTTCATTCTCACCCACCACACATCTCTTTAACTATGCTTTTATGACTTTATAACAGTTTGAATAAACTATCCGGGTACTTCTGTATTCTCATTTGTCCTGCTTCTGGTACAGAAAATAGAAGGATGAGCAGTCTCTCACTGACTGAAAAGATAATTCTGTTGTCACAGATGTATATATTTTGTTGTAATATATATGTGAGTGACTGTAACAGAAAACTGGATCCACTTCCTAATTACTGTCAGAAATAATGGTTCCTGATTAACTATCCCTAAATCAAAACCACCATTCTGGTTAGATGCCCTCCATCATTTCACTAGCTCATAGAAAAAGTCTATTAAAAAAAATTTTTTTAAAAAAGGAGCAACTTAGTTACCTAGTAATATATATTGCCCATGGTTAAAATATCCTTGGGTGTTTGACGTTTTCTGAATGGTAGAGTTTGGCGTTTTGTTATTTGGAAATAAATCATTTGTACTCCTGCTATAAAAGAAATCTCGGTTAAAAACCTAAGTTAAAATTTAACCTATCAGCTTAAGATAAAAATTTAACCAAACAGTAATGATGCTTTTCTCCTCTTTTTCTATTTTCTGAATCACTCTGTATAACAGAGGTTATATTTCCTTGAATAATAACTAATATAAAATTATATAATCCCAGTGCTTTATTTGAATGGTTCATTTTGACTGATTCACTTTTAAGTTTTTTTTGTTTTTATTCTGAATTTCTTTTTTAAGTTAAACTGCTAAGCTATACTTTTATACACAGTTTTTCATTTTTAACCTTTTTGTCAAATGTATGGGCATAGTTTTCCATGGTATTCTTAATATTTTAAATGTCCATTATATCTCAGGTTACTAACTCTTCCGTGGGTTGAGCCATTCGTCTGGCTCTTTTATATAGCTTCTATTTCTTTGCTGATAATTTCTTTGTTTCATTTGTTTTAAGCATTGCTCATTGAAGCATTTTTAATGATAACGGCTTTAAAATCCTTGTGAGATACTGCCTACATCTGAGCCATCTTGGCACCAGCATCTACCTTTTATCATTCAGGTGGTAATTTTACTGGTTCTTGGTGTGACTAGTGATTAGCAATTGTATCCTGGATATTTTGACTATTATGTTAGGAGATTCTGGGTCCTATTTAAGTCTTCGATTTTAGCAGGTAGTCACCCTGTGTAGGTTTAGCCTGTAGGTCTTGACCTACTTTTGAGGGTTGTGGATCCAATGACAACTTAATTTTCAGAACCTCTGCAGTGCACCTTTGCAGTGCTATTATAATTGACTCCTTTTATGAAGTATACCACTAAGATATCACTCTGAAAACCTGGGTGTTATTCCACATTACAGTTCAGTCCTTGATCCCTTAGGTGTGATAATTTGGGTCATTTTCACATGTAGGTTGCTCAAGGATCTGCCCAGGGCTTCCTCTGTAAGTTTAAAGAATCTCTTTCTCCTGCTTCTTCCTCTCTTCGAGATTCTCCAACTCTCTAGTTAAGAAGGTGAAGGGCTCCCCCTGCCACCACCAGGAGAACAGTGTGAAGTCCAGACTCCTCACTCAGTCTCCACTGACCCCACAGGGGAAGGGAGTCGGGAGGGGCACTCATGGTGTTTGCTTGGGGTTGGGCAATTATTTGTCAAAAAATTTCTATCATCCTAGGCTGCCCCTTTCCTCACATTTTGGCTGAGAAATCAGGTTTTTCTTTGGGCTTTTTCGGGTATGTGCCCGTTTGGTGTTCCATATTACACATTAATCCAATGCCCAGTCAGGATATATAAAATATTTATTTAAAGAAAAGATAAGAAAAAGTAAGAAAAGAAAAAAACAGAGAACTTGCCATCATGTCATTCCTCAAGACCAGAGATTCCCCACCCAGTATGCTCTCTTCTTTCCACCTTTCAGAGTCCTCTTACGATTGTCTGTTATAATCAGTCCAGGGTCTTCAGCTGTATTTACCAGGGAGGAGCAGAGAGAAATGAGTCTAATCCATTCTATCTGTAACCAGTAGCCCAATACATAACCTTTTGAGTCGTGTTTTTTCACTTAGCATAAGGCTTTTGAGTTTCATTCATGTTGTAGTAAGTCTAGCTTCAGGTTCAAAAATTAATAATTTAAACCTCTGTGGCGTAAGACCACTCTCTTATTGTTGTATTTTTGTTCTTTACTCTTTGCTGATACTTTGGGAGTAGACTTTTTTTTTTTGAGATTGGCTTTAAATTGCAAAAATATTTGAGTTTTTTTGAATATATTTCATCTGACACTTCTATGTGCTTGTAATTGCTAGTGGTGGGGGTAGATGGGGGTCAAAGCAGATTTGCATCAGTTCAATCTGCTAAGATTGTAAGCTGCATCCAATCCTCTTTGTAATAAAGCAAAATATACATAAATAAGCAATTTAAAATATGTAGTTTGAGGTACACAACCCCTGCAGTACACACTGTAGCATGTCTGTAGTATCAGACAACTAAAAGACGACAGACGTTATCCGTCACTGTTTGAAGTCTGAGGATGAAGACAATTTGTGAATACTAAGGTTTGTTCAGTGGCTTAGATAAAAGAGACTGGTAATAATAGTTTTGTATTAAAACATGTATAATATTGCAAACTAATATTTAAGCCATTTGAAATAGAAATATGATTCTTGTTAATATACTCACATCCAGATACTTGCATTTGGATATTCCAGTAAAATTAACAGTGTTGGCTTATACTCAAGCATCCACATTTGGAAGAATTCAGTTTCTCAAGCCAAATAGTTTAGCTATTTCCCAGTTATTTATTCAGGAAGATGATATAATAAGTGAGCATATTTCAAAAGCAACATCTTTGGGGGGGTTTGGAAAAGTGTGTGTGCACGTGTTTTCACATGCCTATATTTTTTGCATATTATATAATGTATTTAAAGTGCTTAGTACAGCACTTTTTCTTCTAGATTATTATGATGATAGTATAAAAATAGCAATTGATCTATTTACTACAACAACTCTTCCTAAGAGCGAGTTTAGATTTTGAATGAGAAATTATCAAGTAACTATGTTTCCAGAATGATATCCTGTGATTCTATAATCACTGATCACTAAAATGCCTCTCCGTACAAACCATCTCCAAGGAGTGGGTTTGGGGTATGGGAAAAGCACATGTGTTAGAGTCCTAGGCAACTATCTAATATATAACTAACTCCCAGGGAAAAAAGAAGAGGGAGGAAGAAGAAAATGAAGTGTTAAGACATAGCCTACAATCACGTTTCTTACAACAGTTGTCTCTATACAGCTACAATACCTAAGCCCTAAGATACATATTCCAAAAAGTTTATATTTTAGAAAGTTTTACTTTCCTACCATCTTCTTTGCCACCAGCAGCTATTGCGTGTCATGACTTAATTCTAACAAGTTAGATGAGCAAATTCTAAATTTTATATCAAGGCCGAGAACAGGTAGTTTTGTTAAAATAGTTTCCCATTGGCACTCACATACAGTCTATATTTATTCTTTTTCTTTTTTTTGGTGAGAAAAACTAGACAGATACATAGATAGATAGATAGATAGATGTAGATAGATAGAAGATAGATAGATAGATAGGGAGTATTATTTACAAAAGCCCTATATGGTCACACAAGTTTTAAATTTTTTTCATCACATACCTGCACACATGTTAAATCACCCCCCTCACCACACACACACATAACCAGAGTATGAAGAAATGACAAAATTCTATTTTAAAAGTATTCTATTAGAAGGTATTCGTTTTCCTCAGGTTTGCTCCAATCGTTTTCTACATATTACCAAATCAGCACTTTGTAACCCCATTAAATTAATTTTGCTAAATCAAAATCAACATTTTGTGAAACTTTAAAAGGTTTTAGTAAGTGGAATATTTTTGCAAATTCTTATAAAATATCTATTATAAGTATATAATATGAATAGATATTATGAACATTTTAATTGCCTAAAATATAATTTACTAGATTCTCTGATCTTTTTTCTTCCCCCCATTACTTATGCTCACACTGCTATGCACATATTCCCCTCCTATTGAAAACATAAAAGTCCACGCAAAACATCATTTCATTTATTAAGCTTTACCTAATCACTTCCCTAAGAATATAGCACCCATCTCTCTGTTTCCATAGTAATTTCTTCTTGTTGCTCTTGAAGTTATTGATTTTCTGATTGGCTGTCCCCCACTACGTTGTGATCTGCCTGCTGGTAAGTACATTTTCTCCTTTGTATCTTCAAAACCTTACATAGTGCCACACAGAGTAGGTGTTCAGTAAATTTCTCAACAAACTCTAATATTTCAATATTAATGCAAATTCAAAAATGCTAACACACATATACAGGCATTATATATGATTAGGAAAAATAAAGCCCTCTATTTCATCTTCCCCAGTTCTTTATAAGCAGCTTACGTTTGAATGGGAATATTTTCCTAGACTTCTAAAACAAATGAGATTTTATTTTATTTTATTTTTTAAATTTATTTATTTATTTTTGGCTGCATTGGGTCTTCGTTGCTGTGCGTAGGCTTTCTCTAGTTGAGGCGAGCAGGGGCTACTCTTCGTTATGGTGCGCGGGCTTCTCATTGCAGTGGCTTCTCTTGTTGAGGAGCACGGGTTCTAGGGTGTGCAGGCTTCATAGTTGTGGCATGCAAGCTCAGTAGTTGTGGCACGCGGGCTCAGCTGCTCTGCGTCATGTGGGATCTTCCCGGACCAGGGATCGAATCCGTGTCCCCTGCATTGGCAGGAGGATTCTTAACCACTGCACCACCAGGGAAGTCCACAAATGAGATTTTAATTATACATGATAGCAGACTATTATGTGAAGGGATTTTCATTTCACTGACTTTATTCTTTCCTTATCTTAATGGGATATTTTTGAGAAATTTATTTTCCCTTTACCTATGACTAAAATGTTATTTTAAAGTCATATTAGCTCTACCTCACAAACTTGGATGTATGAAAGACATTTATGGGCATCCTTTGAGGTGGTGCAAATTAGATGTATAATTTTATAATACTGAAGCTAAAAATTTCAAAGTACTCGTAACCTGACATTAAGGTATCATTATTCTAAGATTTAAATTTTACATGAAGTTAGATTTTTGTGAAGTGAATGAAGGTAAGACAATTTAATGTTCTACTAATAGCTAGACAACAATGTTTCTCTTCCTTATAGCAGTCATTATGTTTGGAATACAACTTTGAGTTGTAATTTCATATATATTTTTAAATGAAGTATATAAAATATTGAGAAATTAGTTTGCAAATATTATATGGGATGTTCTATAAACACAAACTTTGACTCTCACAACTATTCTGTAATGTAGATACCATTTCACAGATGAGGAAACTGATGTCACAAAGATTAAACAGCTGGATATCTTTATCATAGGACATCTTTATTCTAAATTTTCTTAATATTTCTACTTCCTTTGTGAATTTTTTAAAAAGAGTTTAAATAGCTTCTGATTTCCCAATAAATAATAGTTAACTTAATAAATAGGCATACTTAACGTTCCATTTGTTATTGTTAATATCACTATAGCGATTATCAAAAATTGAAGCAAGCAAGGAAATGTAGTATATTAGCTGCTTCTAATATAAGGCCAGGAAGACTATAGCCGAAGTTATAAGATTTTAAAATATCACCATGGTATCACTAGCTGAATTCTGAAAACTATGGAACTAGTTTAAGCAGAAAGAGGCAGTGATTGTTGAGAGCAGAGATGCTGCAGCCAAAAGTCCTCGGTAAAAATTCTGCTCTTAAAAAAAAAAAATCTGTTTTAGCTCTTCCTAGCTTGTCAAGTTACTTGACCTTTCTCTGTTCCAATCTGTTGTGAGGATTAAGTGAGGACATATATATATAATTTAGAATGGTACGTGACACATAGTGAGCACTATTAACAAGCTGCTGTCTGTCATTTCCTTTTTATTTGACAAGCTTGAGTAGCTCACGCTCTGTTCTCCCTATTCCCATCATTATGGCTTTTAGAGAACACTGTACTTCTCCTTGCCAGTAATTTTCAGAATTGTAGTCAGTAGATTCTGCCATGGAAAGTAAGCTAATTTTCCCTACAACTGGTATAAATAGAAAATAATAACATATTCAAGAACCTTTGGTTTCATCATTTGACCACTGCTATTCTCCCTCTACACAATTTTCCCATGGGTAAATTTTCCAGTCTCTACTATACGCTGATCTATAGTAGAGATAGATAGAGTATACATCTATCACCACCATCTGTATTCTGATCACATTCAAATCTCTTTCTCCAGCAACAAGCTGTCTTCATAATTTCACCTGAAATATCCAACTGTCTAATGCCCATATACAACCAGATACACGAAATACATCCAAAACATGTTCTTTTCTTTCTGTTGAGGTATAGTTGATATACAATATTATATAAGTTTCAAGCGTACAACATACTGATTCACAATTTTAAAAACATGTTCATATTGTAATCTCATTTTATGGGATAATATCCAAAGTTCTTAACATAATATATGACATGTCATGATCTAGTTCTTGTCTCTCCCAGCCCTCCCTTCCTCATACTGAATTGCTTGTGGTGCTTTGGCATAAGACACACCAGTTCTCGTTCCTGCTCCTATGGTCCTAGAATGCCCTTCAAGCCTAACACCATCTGACCTAACTTTTAATTTCAGACCCAGTTGGGCTATTTTATTTTCCTGAAACCTTCAAAACTCCATTGGACATTATTAGTATGCATTCCCATTTTCCCAGATCTCTCTCTCTCTCACACACACACACACACACACACACACACACACACATATGTGAGTTAAACAGAACAAGGCACCAAGGTGTACCTGATGGACCCATCTTGCACCTTATGGTAATGGGAGAAGGCACAAAAAAGAAAGAAGAGCCCATTTCTTTCAAAGCACAATTATATCACTAATTCATTATTATGGCTCAGTTAATGGGATGGGCCATTAGATTAGCAATCCCTACTCAGTTAGTAAATATATGAAAAGCTAAGAAATTGTGAATGATGAAAGTTACTTGATAAAAGAGTTAAAGAAACCCCACCCACTTACCCAACATACCTAAGTAAACTGTTGCTTTCAAGGGTGATGGACAGTCCCAACTACAAATGCAAAAAGGAAAAAATCTCAGGCTTTCACAAAAACCAGTTGATCATCAACTGCCAAAAATACTGAAGTGATCACTGAAGCTGCTTACATTCTGCTCCTCTTCTCCTTTCAGGCACATGTTTTAGGTTGGCACTTCCATATACACTTTAAAGTTGAGTGTGGCCATGCGACTTGCTTTAGCCAATTAAAAATCAGGGGAAGAGGCGTCTCTTTAAGTGGGATCTTTACAAGCCATTACATGATTTCCCACAATCCCTCATTTTGAGAGATGATGGAAACATTTCACTTTGGAGCTTCCATCAGCCTATGTCCCTGAATGACTATGATATGCAGATTCTCTGCTAAACAACATTTGAATCAGGCATAAGACATATAAACTCTTGTGTTGAGCCTCTGAGGTTCTAACTTCTTCCTAATTTAATGCAAATACTGTCTGTGATAATATGACATCATGTATTATACATCTCATGAACTCTTTTGATAGTTTTTTTAAAAATTGTTTCTACATCAGTTTAGCTTGCTTTGAGGGAGTTATCTATAATAGTATTGACATGATTTTTAAAATCATATTTTGTTATGTCTCACCTATGTGTTATACATTTATCAATTCCTACATGAATCTCTCAAAGCTGGGCAGTTTTATTGTCAGTTGAATAGAAGAAATTTCCTGTGAGATAAAAATATTTGAAGACCAGTTTCCAAACTTTTCTTGATTCCTAAAATACAATCAACTGAAATTGTTAGTATGAGGCAAAAAACCCAGCTTATCCATCCACATTTTGTTCTCGAATTTGTGTGAATGTAGCACGTGGGGTAGTATAAGGGAGAAAAATATTCAAAATAGATGAAAGAAAAATGAATAATTATGTATATAAGATATATTTTTAAGATATTAGATTGATATGAGTTTCTATATATAACCAATCCATCATGGTCTCTAAAAAATCCTTTTTTTATCTTGCTAAGAAAGAAATAGCTCAATTATATTTTCTAAAAGGCAATCTAGAGTATTTCAAGTATGTGGGATGCTTCCTAATTTTCTTTAATTTGTAAGGAAGAATTAACATGTAAATAGGTAATTAAGAAAAGGCATAAAAGGCTATGATAGAAACTAATATATTTAGAATAAGAATAAAAGTTTATTTTCCTATTTCTTGCAGCACTGAGAAGTAACTAGGACAGAACATTTATATATCTGAGGAATAAGCCCTAAGGCTGTGAATCCTGTAAGCTCTGTTTCCTTATAGCTTATGATTTCCTCCTTAAAACAGTGAAACAAATTAAGTGATCCCTTCAAAATCTGGGTGAGAGTGAATGCATACTTGATGTATAACAAATGTCATTATATTGAGAGGCAGATGTATGGAGCTGGCTGTGCTCATTCACTTACTGTAGGTCTTGCTTCCACATGTCAGTTTCGTGAAGCTTGTAATTCAAATCTGTCATTCAGCTGTATTTAAATTTACTACATGTCATGGATCCTCAGATAGCCAAACCATGACTCTTAAATATATTAAATGCTTATGTATGATCCAAGATAACAGTATAATACTTGTGGGTTTATTCAGAGAATAAGAGATAGTTCAGTGTGATTACAGAACTGATGGAAATTGTGGGGAATATCATAAATAATGATAGAAAGGAAGTTTGGGACCAAATTGTAATGGATGTGGAATGTTATGATGGTCCCATTACTTAATAGATGGGGTCAATTCTTTTTAGTTTATATTATTTTGTGTCTGTTTGATTTTCACTATAGAAGTGGTATAATGTTCTAGCACAGTGTGAGAAATGGACTACTTGAGTGTGGAGAAACTGGAGGCAGAGATACTAGGCTAAGCTCAAAACTAAACTATGGAGAAAATGTGAAAAGGGTTACTTCTAAGGAATTGACTTGGGAGGGACATGCAGAAATTGTCTGCAGGTGATGGAAATGTTTCATATCTTGATAGGGATTTGCATCTGTTTAATATCTTGAGCAGTTGGTTACAGAGTGTATGCTTTTGTCAAAACTCATGGCACAGTACACTCAAGATTGGTTCATCACTGTGTGTGAAGTTTGCCTCTAAGAATAAAATGTCTGAAAACAAACATTGAACTCAAGAAAAAGATATGCATGCTGATGTGTGTAGGGGTAAAATGCATCAAAGAGTAAGATGGATTGATAGATGGATGGATACAGGGATGGACAGATATATGATATGAGGTAAAGCAAATATAGCAAGATGTTAGCAATTGCAGAATTCAAGTGGTAGTTATCTGGATATTCACTATGCAAGTATTTCAAATTTTCTGTTTGGCAATTTTCATACTCAAACGTTGAGAAAAAATAAACCAGATCAAATTGTGCAAAATACTTTGCAAGTGGTAACAAGAACCACATTCTTCCCAGAAATTCATTTAAAAAAATAGTTAATGGAAACGCAAGTCTGAAAAAGGTCATACTATTGTAATAATAAACAGGCTCCATTACAATCTCGGAAATTTCTGTGATGATAAATATATATTTTCTTAAAAAGACATAGCTAACATAACACAATGAATAATATATACATTTTTCTGTATGAGATATACATTTCATACAAAAAGTAGAACAATTTCCTAGTTGAGCTGGACTAAATATTAATTGTTCACATTCTTCATAGAGTGGGGGTGGGGGATAGAACATAGTAGCTTCTGATTATTCTAAAAGCACAAAATGATCTCAATGGAAAAATCAAAACGTACAGAAAGGTAACGTATAGGTGAAATAAGATCACTCCTGTCAGAAATACAAAAGGAAAAGAAAGATTCGGGGGTTTCAATGTGGTCCTAATTTCTTTGTTTTAAGTAATTCCTTTGGAATATTCTATCAGTTTCTTTCCGGCTGGGTAAGTAGAAGGCCTTTAAAAATGTCCTCATGCCTTAGAAAATATAATGTCTGATCATTTGGTTGGTTTATCAGAACATTCTTACAATCTTTTTTGCTAAAAAATGTGTGTATATGTTATTGCATTTACTGAAAGAATGCTGTTTGAAACCAAACCATTTTAAAACATTTAGAAACTGGTGTTCTTTAGAGTTAATGCTCATTTTCTGCAAACATTATAAATATTAAATACTAAGCAAATCCGAACCATTGACTATCATTCAAAATGAATTTATTAAGTAAGTATTAGCATTACTGCAGGGATTATTAAAAAGTAATTATTGAAAAATGTTACATTTATAAATTGATTCTCATCATGTTTTTGGTTTATTTAGACTGAAATATTTACATTTTAAAGTTTTGGCATTATGCTGATCTTTGGAAAACAAATTGATTGTAACTGTTCCTAATATTGAAAATGTAGAATGTGTATGAATTATACCATACTTCACATATATTGTATCATATTCTTATAGTCCTAATAAGTATTACTACCACTCTACTTGGGTTTATCTGGAATGGATTCAGATATTTCAGGTAGAATTTAAAAAAATTAGCTTTGACCTTCCTCATTCTAGTCTCTGAAAAGCTGAAATGTTTCATCTGGTGATTTTAAGCCGCTGATCCTCTTTCAAAAATCCCAAAAGAAACATGGCAAAATTACATCGTACTAGCTTTCCACTTCACCACCTCATCAGAAACTGAAACAGAACATTAGGAGTTCAGCCAAGAGTTGCCATCCAAAGGCCATACTTTCTGTATGCTGACTCAACTCCGGCATTAATTATGGGTGCATATGATGGTTACTGATATATCTTTGGAACATCCAGAAATTGCTTGAGAAAATATAGTAAATTATCCTTGTCAAATATAGAACAGGTACTCAAATCTTTCTGAAAGGGAAAATGAAAGTGAATTAAGGAGAAACATCCTCTAATCAGACTCAGATTTAACTTTCAAGTATGTAGTGCAGCTATATACCGTAAAAAATTAACTTTGAATATTTGATAATTTTGTTTCATTGGAACTTTAACATACATATCACTTTTGATTTAAGAAATACGTTTAACAGTCAAAGTTAGTTCACTTCTTTCAAATAATCTCAGCTGTTAAGTATATTAGATATGAGTTTTATAGGGTGGAATAATCTCCAGTAAAAGTGAATATAAATATACACTATAAAGAACATTTCATTTAAAATGCCAAGCGAAGCAAAATTAGCAGCAGAGCATTAGCTATAACTATTTCCTTATTACTGACAGGTCAAGGACAAGTGGGCTAAGGAGAGAGAAGAAATGCAGCCACAGCATAATTTCCATATCTACAAGTTCCTTTTCTTTTCCGTTCCGTTTCTGTTCCTTTTTTTTGTTGTTGTTAACAGGTCCTATTTCTCTCTTCATTATATTGATTCCTTTATTTTCTGTCATGTTTATAATAACTTTTTAAATTCTTTGTTAATATTATTGTATCTGTCAATTCTGGGTCATTTTAACTGATTTTTTTTCCTGGTTATAAGTCATATTTTCCAACTACATGTTTAGTAATTATTGATTGGACAGTGGACATTATAAATGTTGATGTTGTCTAGATTTTGTTGTTTTCCTTGAAAAAAATATTGAGTTTCATTTTGGACAATTATGTACTTGCATATCAGCATTTTCTTGTTGAGAGTTTTTTCTAAGCTTTGTTAGGACTTCTTAAAGATAGCTAAGCTAGGTTACCTTTTATTCTAGGGGTAGTACAACCTTCCTCCTATAATGTGGCCTTTCTGGGGTCTCTACTGAATTCTCAGGGTAATCAATAAGGCTACTCTACTTTGGTTATATTCCAGCCCCATGTGAACTGTGAGGACTGTTTAGTTTACAGATCTCTGAGAGCTGTGTTTTGCCCAACCTTGTCAAGTCTCTCCTTATGCATGCGACACTTATTCAGCCAAATGTTCCATATGACCCCAATTCAGATATACAGGTCTCATTCAGTGCAGAATTCTCTCTGCTCTGGTACTCTGCAGCCACCTCAGCTCTCCAAACTTTTGTCTCTGTCTCTTATGCCTGAGAAGTCCGCTATGCTCAGTGAAGTCTAGTAAATACCTGGGACTGAAATTGGGGGCTATTGGAGGGCTCACCTTGTTCTTTTCCTTCCCTCCGGGATCCTGCACTAGCAGTTGTTTAAGTCTGAAAAGAGTTGTTCCACATATTTTGTGCATTTTTCTAGTTATTCATGGTGGGGCGGTAGGGGTGCAATTTTATTATCAGTTATTCTGCCATGATCATAAATGGAAATGCCTCATCTGTGATTCTTAAAACTCCCGAGAGATTCAGATGTGCATTCAAAATTGAGTCCTATGTTCTAGTTGACATTTATCAACTTAACAGGATACATATGAATGAATTCAGCATAACAGAATACACAATCATTTAAAAATGTATCTATAACATTCAAATTACCTATATTTTCATAAAAAAATTATATAGGCTTTTTCCACTTGAACCTCCACTACTCCTTAGTTCATTATGTCCTCTGTTCAATTAATTTATTATATATTACACTGGTAATCTCGTTTCTATCTGAGTATCAATTTTTAGTTATAAACATATACTTTTCATGTATCACTGAAGAGCTTGAAAATAATTATTATATAAAGTTTTGTTCTGATTTTATGCCAATGGAATTTTGCCTTGGGAAATATGGGCATGAGAACCTACCCTCTAAACCAGCAGGTTGACAAGACCTAAAACCAAATATGGCCCATTGTCTGATTTTATAAATAAAA
Organism: Lagenorhynchus albirostris; assembly: GCF_949774975.1. NCBI lineage: Eukaryota > Metazoa > Chordata > Mammalia > Artiodactyla > Delphinidae > Lagenorhynchus > Lagenorhynchus albirostris. The sequence continues at coordinate 108,674,488 of NC_083116.1, read as the reverse complement.
GACTTTTTTGGGATTTGTTTGTTTGTTTGTTTTTTGGAATAGAGCCACACTCATCCATTTATGTATGATCTATGGCTGCTTTCATTCTACCACAGCAGAGTAGTTGAGACAGAGACTAGATGGTCCTCAAAGTGTAAAATACTTATTACTGAGCCCTTTACAGAAAAAATTTGCCAACCTCTGCTCTAAACTCATATATTTGAGTACTGGTCCTGTTCAATAGATTGTCAACTACTGATTCTACAAATATCATACTTCCATTTATTATTTAGAACACATGCACAGTAAGCATGGGAGGGATAGTCTTGGTCCAGTTTCCTTTAACTCCCTTAGTTTCAGGGAAGCACTCTGGGAGGGGGATACAAGTGTGAAAGAAGATTGAAAGTAACAATGAAATCACTCACTGGGTGTTTGGAGCAGACATTCAACTTCTTCCAGTATTCTTCCTGTAAACTACTTCTTCATTGTGGGCACAGCTAGTACTTATCAAGTTAGCAAGGTTTATTCATACATGTTTAAGAGAATACATACATAAACATCATACTGTATTATATTTATAAATGGTGCTTGTAAAATACCTCAAAATTAAATACAAATACAACAAAGATGAAACATACTAATAAAAAAAGGCAATGATCAAAGCTAAATGATAGGCTGCAAGTAGGATTTGACTTAGAGGTAAAAGAGCTTCTAGAATGTGTTAAAGCCATAACGTGCTGAACAGAAACCAGATTTAAGGACTACTCTAAAGCAATGTCAGCAATATCAAAAGCATAACTGCCTACAACATGTGTACTGTATTACCACAGTTTTTTTTTCTTTTTTACCTATGTTTCTCTGCAAGAAATACTGAACTATGGAAAAAATTAAAATGAACAAAATATATTTTAATTAAAATGAGTTTAAAATAAACCCAAATTCTGTAGAGCATTGAAAAGCTTTCAATAAATGTTGTTTTATTTCTCTTCCTCCTGCTGGCATTTTAGAAATTCAAATTTCTATCTTTGGTAATATTAAAATGAAAACATATCTGATTGACAGCAAATTAAATCATATGGTAAAAGGCTTTCAAATATCCTTGTGATAATGAGCCTAATAAAGTAATCAAGTCACTGGTATGAATCTAAAATTACAATTTATCTTAAGAAATTATAAATATATGTTCATTGTGTATTTGCATTTTAATATAGTTAATTATTATTATATTCCTTTTATCTCAATTGAGTGATTCAACGTACCCGGTACTGCACTATGCTCTTTGTAGGTACGGTCTTATAACAATTCATTACCCATCATTGATATGTAGTTGATTTCAAGTCTTAGAGCAATTGCTATAAGCATACCCAATTGGCTCATTGATAGAATCTGCTGTGTGCCTGGCAATGGGGTCAGTGATGGAGATATATCATTTAGCAAGACATATGTATTAATTAACCTCATGAAGCTTAGAATCTATATAGCTTTATTGATCTCAAGGCAGTGGGGACCTCCATTCTCACTCTTTACCACACTTTCCAAGGGTCCTGTTAGGAAGGGAAGCAGTGATAGTAACAGCGACCTCTTGTCTACTCTGCCATCACACTTCATTGTTAGTCTCCCTTGATACTGGTCCCAAGATGCTGAGAAATGAAAATTCGCCCTCTTTTTAATAAGATTTGGCACACTGTACACCTTAAATTTGCACAAGATTATATGTCAATTATATCTCAATAAAGCTGCAGGGGAAAAAAACTTAGGACTCCCCTGAATCAGTAAAGGGAATTTTTCTTTCAGATTTACATCTCTGTGACTTAATTACAAACTCTCAACTATGAAGTGAAATATGAGAAGACTGCAAAATGCTCACTTTTATAATAATGTGAAGTATTGATATTTGGGAAAACGAAAAAGTTAACGTTTTTGTCCTGCTAATCTCTAGCCTTCAGTGAGGTTACTTAGATATGACAACAGTGAACTAATAACGTATCAGTTCTTTCAGTCCAAATATATTATTTCTCACAAAAATATATCTTCATTACAAACCCTTTCTGAAACTTTTCTACATTTAAATAAAGGGATGGTTTGGTTCCAAGAATCACTGTCTCTCTCGGAAGCCCATCAAATACAGAATAATGCCAATGGAGGTTTATCAATAAATAAATTAAATAAATCAGTAGGTTTGGATTTATTTTATGGTTAAAAATACTTCTACTACAGATGAACTCTGTTTCTTAGAAAATTCCTTTTGATTACTGCATTATCTATTATGATGGTCCTAGGAACATAAACACTTTTCCTTTTCTTTTTCTTTACATTAGGTTTCTCTAACATTACAATCCACAAAATTCTCAGAAAGAAAAGCAGATTGGATTGAAAATTAAAATTGCACAACTACTGCAACCTTTAACTGAAGGTGAGGTAGTTGAACGCAATTTCTGCTGAAGGACTCACTGGTGACCTATAAAACAATGGCATAACCATTATTTCTATGACTCCCTCCATTTTAAGAAAATAGAATTTTCAGCATCTATTATCAGCAATTTATATAAAGTTTTCCCTGAAATCCTTTCCACTGTTTCTTCTTCAAATGTAAAGACACTGTGAGAAAAAAGGTGGTGCTTGTAATTTTAAAAGAATCTAATGTAAATCTAGACTTTCATCCCACTGTAACAGTCAAATGCAAGCGTCCAGTCATATATATTATATAATGATTTAAATTTTTCCTCGTGAAATACAACATATTATCATTGCAGATAAACTGGTTTAAGGGGCTATATTGTCATTAGACACAAATAGCAAATTAAATATATTTTCCAGTATCATATATTGCTTATTCCCCAATGAAATATATAAATTTAATTAATAATGGAGTTAGGGTTATATTTGTTGAATTGGAACAACAAGAAAAAGGAAACAGGGTTACACTTCTATCTTCACAAAGTTTTCTGAGTCATGATAAGAGTTCTTACAAGATTAACTTTGAGGCTAAAAATTTCAACATAATTTATAAAATATTTCACATTAAGCTTACATTCCTTAAAATAACCTGATTTTTCTACTCGTCTGAAAGAGTCAATCCAGTTTTACAAGCTCTCTACCATCACACTCCCCTGACAGAATAATTATTTACACTGGCTTTCATTCAAGGGCATACAGTTTATTGCTCTATTTATATATACTATTTTAAATACTACTTGATTTAGGGTTTAGAGTGATGGTGTTTTGTATTTTAGAACAGAGAGATTTCAGATTTAGATAGAAATTTTATTCTGTCACATATTAAACTGTCTTCAAAGACAATTGTGAGGAATAATGAGATAACATTTTTAGTTCATGCTACTTGAATTTTGTGTATTTGGAATACTTGTGAACAAGGCAAATTCACACAATTGATAAACGATAACTAACATGCTTTGGGTGTAGGAGATAACTGCAAATCCCATTTCTCAGAAAACTTTGAAAAATATGTTTTATAAAAAGAAAAAATTACTACAAATAATATGATTACTGGGACTTCCCTGGTGGCACAGTGGTTAAGAATCTGCCTACCAATGCAGGGGACACAGGTATGATCCCTGGTCCAGGAAGCTCCCACATGCCGCGGAGCAACTAAGCCTGTGTGCCACAACTACTGAGCCTGCGCTCTAGAGTCTGTGAGCCACAACTACTGAGCCCGCGTGCCACAACTACTGAAGCCCGTGTGCCCTAGAGTTCGTGCGCCGCAACTACTGAGCCTGTGTGCTGCGACTACTGAAGCCCGCGCGCCTAGAGCCCCTGCTCTGCAACAAGAGAAGGCACTGCAATGAGAAGCCCACGTACCACAACGAAGAGTAGCTCCCACCTGCCACAACTAGAGAAAACCCGCGCACAGTAACGAAGACCCAACACAGCCAAAAAAATAAAATAAAATAAAATAAAATGATTACCAAAATGGATAAATAAACACTTTATGTAAAGGACAAGATCTCTGAAACAAAGTCACCCATGCTAAAACTCTTGCTGAACATTAATTTATAAGTTCAAATGACCTTAAATTTCTAAATCTTTGAAAGGTATTACTTACATAATTTCAAGAAGAATTGATATTTTATATTTTAATCCTACACCTGCTACTGACAGTTTCAGCAAATTTCTATACAATGTTATAATGTAGTACTAAACGATTCTATTTGTCAATATTCTACCGAATTACCAAATAGAAAATTAATAAATATTTAGTACATTGCCCGAGTAAAGATAAGCATGTACAATATTTTTTTCCTCAAAGAAGGAAGAAAAGAACCCATTTAGTTATATAAGACTAGTGACAAAAGATAAAATAGTGTGTGGTTTGCTGAGATACAAATTCAGAGGAGAAATGCTGGCTTTATAAATCATATACTAAAACAACTCAGCGAAAGATGGGGGGGGAGGGAGGGAGAGAAAATATTCTTTTCATTTAAACCTTTCCTGGACAAAGAAATCCTCTTTGAAAATCTCTTCTATTTTATTTACATGCATATGGAAAACAGAAGATCATTTTTTGCCACTATTATTGAGATGGAAAAATTGTTGACACTTTTCATTAGTTGAATAAACTCCTCTATTTAGAAACCAAGGAACTCATAATGATAAAAAGATAATAAACAGCACTTGATTTCTTTTTACATATTCTGCATGCTAACTTTTATTCATTCCAATATATCAAATTGAGGAACAAGGCAATAACACAGATTTAACAAAATCAAACCAAAGTTTTCTAGGATATGTGATTGCGAAAAAAATGTTTCCCCAACCCAGGCTCCTTTATTGTGTATATAAACATATATGCATACTGTCCATTGAACATCACAATTAAAATCATGAGTCCTGGGCATTACAAGAATTACAAGTAAATATGGATTCAGATTTGGGTATTTTTAATACATTCTAATTAAATGAAAAACCATACTCTTTAGACATTCATTGAATTCTTCAAGTATTCATTTATTCAACCAACTAAATAACCAATATGTTTTGAGTATCTACTATGTGCCAAAAGCAGTACAAGGTGCAAGGGAAACACTGATAGATAAGACATTCTGTTGTCTCTCTATATGCTGAGCCTAACAGGTCTCAATATGGTTTCTGCCAAAATAGTTACTGTTGTAGAATAGTAGTATTTTGCCAAAATATCCTCATCCTAACCCTATTACTCCTTGGCATATACGAAATGTGACAATATGTTCTAAAAAGAGTCATAAATCAGAGATCCCATGGTTGCTATAGCTCCCTTAATTCCTGTCTCTGTGTAGGTGGTTCTAGGAATTTTGAGGCTGATCAAGGAAAAAGGTAAGACCACAATAAGGTGGCACACACAAACTTTACTTGGACGACGCTTTGACAGGCTTGCATGTGGGCAAGTCCCCCACAGCATGAGACTGTCCAGAGGCTACGGCGCAGGGGACATGTTTTGGAAGATGGGCAAGAAAACTCCTGAGGGAGAAGGGGTTCAAAGAGGGGTCTTACGTATCACTCAGTCACAAGGCAGAGTCTCTGGGTCACAGATCTTCAAAGGGCAGATCATAGTCTTTATAACCCTGGGGTTTATCTTATCTATGGCCAGCAGATATTGGGCACAGTTTCAGAGGGTATGCAAAGCAGGCAAGATATAATTGGCTAAAAATCTGCTTATTTGATAGCTAGTGGGAAGCAGCCACATAGCACAGGGAGATCAGCTCGGTGCTTTGTGACCACCTAGAGGGGTGGGACAGGGAGGGTAGGAGGGAGGGAGACGCAAGAGGGAGGGGATACGGGGATATATGTATATGTATAGCTGATTCACTTTGTTATAAAGCAGAAACTAACACACCATTGTAAAGCAACTATACTCCAATAAAGATGTAAAAAATAATCTGCTTATTTGGGCTATGCTTAAAACAACTGAACGTGCAAAATTTTTAGTTCAGTGCTGGTGGGCTTTTGAGCTGATGGGTCTCAGCCTACTGTCAAACAGTAAAAAACCTAAGGGCCAATATACAGAGGTCATCTTTGGCTCATTCATATAACCTGCTAAATAACTGCTAATATGAGTTTCTCTCTGCAAGGTTACAGTCAGTAGATGTGTGGATAGTTATTTTATTTACGATTCCTTTACACTCTACTGTGTACTTTCTGTGGTTCAACTGCACATTCCTCAGAAACCCATCTGGACATGACAATTAATTAATATACACATGCATTCATTCAGCAGAAATGTGTAGTTATATGTATATGAATATAAGTATACAAGGCACTTTTCCAGATGACGTGATAAAAGAAGACAAGAGAACACAAAAACAGGTTCCTAGCTCTCATGGAATCTGCGTGTTGGCCAAAATAAAACAAATGACCAAATGTATTAAAAATTAGATGTTGATAAATAATTCAAAGATGGGTGACTGACAGGGATCACCTGGGGTGATACTCCAGAGTTACGGTCAGAGATGTAGTCTCTGAAGGTGCGACTTAAGCTGAAAGGAAAAATGATAAAAAGAAGCAAGAGGTGAAACATTTCATATTCTGAAGCAATGCACTTCTATGAATGATAATAAAGTATATACCAAAAATGATGTAACTGGATTAACACTGAAGACATGAACTAAAATTTTTCTTTTAAAAAAGGAAGATTAACTCAGCAGAAAGAACACAGCAATAATCTTAGGTCTACTCTGATTAAATATGTGGCTGTTAATTTTCTTACTGCCTCGTTTACACCCAGGGAATTTATAAAAACTGAAAGAAATAATTATTTTAAATTCAAAGGCACTTTAAAATTGGTAAAGCAGGTTCCTGAACCTCATCTCTGCCACTCCAGGCCTCTACCAGCTTAAGGAACCATAGTAAACACCCAACCTACCTTCATTGCTATCAAGCAGGGTGGCATATAGCAAAGCCTCATAGGAGTGGTCATCAAGTGTTTTAGCAGAGGGGATCAAGCATCATTACCCTGAAATTCATTAGAGCTTTTGAAGACTACACAAAACAATACACTGACCTGGTATATCACCATTTCTATCAAGGCCTGGTAAAATACATGAATTTAGGTACAACTGTGGTCAAGTTCACCAGAAGCTGAAGACGGTTTACACACAAATGGCATGCAATGGGGACTTAGAGGAAAGGTTGTCAAGTACCATGAGGAGAGGAGTAAGAATTTTATGAACCTGCAACATTCTTTCAGGAACATTAGAAACCGCCAAGACACCAATTCACGACTCAAAGACAATCCATTATTCCTGACCTAAAAAGTAGTTGTAATAAGTGACTTTCATTGCAAAGTTCAGCAGAAACTGCAGGTACTGAGTAGAGGTGGATGAGTCTGTGCTAAACCATCATACTGCAGCACTCAAAGGCTGGCATATTTACAATGCTAACCTACAGGACATCCAATTTCTTGATTATCTTTTTTCTATAGGACATATGGGCCAATGACTAAAGGCAGCCTAGAATAAGGTGAGAAACAAACAAACAAACAAACATCTGGGGTTAACACAATAGCTGCATTCTAAACCAGGGAACGTAATTGCCATAAGGGCAAAAGGCATTCAGTGAGGCTTGCAAGAGGATTCAAGCACTTTAGGAGAAGATAATTCCCCATAGAAATAAACTTTTTTATGTATGACAACAGTGCCCAAATAAGCAATACCTGATAGACCATGCATTCTTGCCAGGACTAGTGATGTTCATCACTCAAAGGATATTATGGCCAATTTCAGCAGGAGCAGGATGTGGTAAACGCAGTTGGAATGATTCTGGGGAAGCAAGTGCACTGCATTCCCAGATTTGCACCCTCATTATAATTACACAGGGAATTTCCTGAAGAGTGTGTGTGGATAGCCAACATCACATGCTGGATTACAGCTACAACCAGGTATGCATGGGGTGAATTCAGCATGAGTAGCTTTGGGGCAAAGCAATTTTCAGAAATCTAAGAATGGCTACATTAATGCCATCAAATGCATGCAGTGGGAAGTGTGTTCACAGGCAACAGCATTTGCCACACAATTACCACAATCGGCCTTGGGAGGAATGAATACAGAAGAGATGAATCTGGAGAAACCAATGACAGACATGCTAAGAATGACAAGCTAATTGCCATCATGGGGATTTCACACATGCAACACTTTGGGAGGAGGAGAATCACCTTAATGACCTTGAGATACTTTCAGTAACGTTAGGAACCACGTGGGAACATACGTGAGAGATCATTACACAGTATTAGAAGAGAATCACCCTCGTGGGTATATGAATTGTTCAGGCCAGCATCAAACCCCTGAAGGCCATATACGGATAGCTGATATACCAACCAATTTTTCTAGGGCTGGTGAAGTACATGAACTCAATGCCGCTTATGGCCAAACTCAGCAGAAAACGAAGGTGGTCAACTCAGGAGGGCCAGTTCTGGGCAAACCACTAGGCCTACAAAGAACAGCAACTTCATTTTCCTTACACAGGGAGTATCGCGCTGGGTGTAAGCTTATATTGTGCATCACATATTCCATAATGATTGCAAACAGCTCTGAGTGGAGTGAACACAGGGGGAGGCATCCAGATGGAAATGTATCCAATCTAGTCTATCCTGGCAAAATAAGTGTCATCTAGCAAAGAAGCAGGCAATGGGGTCACAGAAGAGAGATCACCAAGCTCTTTGAGGAGACAACTATGAGGTTCGTAAGTATAATATTCTCTCAGGCACCAAAACCAAAACCAAACAAACAAAACAAACTCTGAGAAGGCAGTACATTGACTACAGACCATCAATTATTTCGACCTGGAAAGCAACTGTATTTCCACACATGTGGTGCAAAGTCCCCCAGACACTGAAGTTGGTGAATAAAATAAATGGTTTTGTGGAAAACAAATCAACTGTGCTCTACAAATTGCTTTACATTATCCTCACTAAAGGAACATCCACTTGGTTCTCTGTTCATATTCTATAGCACATGCTAGACAATGACTCTAAGCCACCCTTAGTGGAGTAAACACAGGGCAAGTTATAATGGAGTTAACCAATACCCTTCATTGCAATACTGGAGTCATCACTGTCTTTAGGCCTGTGTCATTAGTGAGAGCTTTGTTCACAGACTATATCATTTGCTAGAAATTTCCTACATTGGCCTACATAGGCATAAGCACAGAAAAAAACATCTTGTAAATCAATGACTGAAATGCTAAACCTGGCCACTTATTATCACCAAGACATGTGGCAACAATTTTATTCATGTTCTCATCCTATTGCACAACTGGGTGACTGAAAAACCATTTCTGAGTGGGTAAAATACAAGAGGAGTAATTCTCAGTGTCAGCCAATGAATTTCACCACCTCCATAATTTCCATAATGCAGGTATACAAGCTATAACAATTTAAGAGTACAAATGAATCACTTTGAGAGGAAGGTAATCGACTCTGTGACCATGACATACTTTTAGCAATGTTAGGCATCACTGAACAATCTATACATGAAATGACAGACAAGAAAATCTTGTCTATCATGGTGAGTTGCATGAACACATGGTGAAATCTTCTGATAGGAACCTATCTTTACTATTTACATGAGAAAGCTACATTGTCTTTGTGGGAGGAATATTTACGGGAATATACGAAAGAATTCATCTCCCCGTATAAGTACAGAAATAGACGCAAGAACATAAAAACATTTTAGACTGAAAACCAACCTATAAAGTAGTTATAACTTGACTAGCTCAGCTTTCCTGCCTGGCTAGTGAAAAACATGAATTTTATACCTATTACTGGCAAGTTCAACAGAAAATGAATTTGGGTAAACAGCAAGTGGATCTGGGGAAACCATTGCTGAGCATTCAGAGGATGGCAACTTAATTTCTTTACGCGGGAATAACCTCTAGGATGGGTGTTCACATTCCACAGTAATATGGGACAATGACAATAGGAGGCTCTGAGTGACCAAATACAAGTTAAATAATTCTCATAGGAGTAGTTCAGTAGTTTTGAGCCTGAATCTAAGATTTTCTTCCACTTGTTGGCAAGCAACGAAAATTTTAAAAAGCACAGGGGAAGCACTTTAAAGGAAGTGAGTCACCTCCATCACTGTGTCAGGACTCACAATGTAAAGAACCAATGAAGCACCACCATTTGAACTAAAAGACAGGACAATCTTGATAGGCTGGGGAGTGCAGCAAACACAAGCTGAACACCTCTGGCATGAACCTACCCATATCATTCTGAGAAAGGCATTGCCATTAACCCCTGAGGAAGGTATCATACTATGCAAACACAAGTGAGAGTCCATGGCCCAGTACTAAAGGAAGACAATCAGTCTCAGGGGCATAACTTGGATCAGATCAGAAATCAGTCACTGAGTTACATATAAATTGCCTTGGTACAACAAGTTTTCTCCTAAGGACATGAGAAAAATGAAATCAGTGCCCCAAATGGGCAAGGTCAGCAGATACTGAAAGCGGCTAACACAGGGTGAGGTTAAATAATACAGGTTCTGGATGCTGAAAATTAAGTGTCATCCTGCAAAGGCACAATAAATGGGGTCACTGGACTCTCATTGTTGAATGAGAGATCACCAATGACCCAAAGGAGAAGAGAAGAACTCTCATTTACATAATATTCTTTCCTGCACCAAAGAAAACCCTTCAGGAGCAATCCATTGAACACAGACCACCTCTCACCCACCAATTCTTTCAAACCTAGAAAGTAACTATAATAAGCATGCTGTGGTACAAATGCCACTGGAAACTGAAGGTCATGAAAGCATTGGGTGATTCTAAGTGAAACCAATATACTGCATAAAACATCTGGGTCCAAATAATCCTCATCTGGGGGAAACTTCCTTGGTACAATACGTTTCTCGCAGGAAAATGAGGAAAATGAAATCAGAGCCCACAACGGGCAAGACCAGCAGATACCGAAGGTAGCAACCACAGGGTGAGTGGTTCCAGTGCAACCACTGCCCAGCATTCAAACATCACCGAATTCACATTTCTTTTACATTGTATGGTTCTAGTATGTGTTCATATGTAGAATCACATTTTTTTTTAAATGGCTGTTAAAGCCGTCAGTGCGGTGACCCACGAAATGTCATTCCAATAGAAAAGAATGCAAGGGAATCCACATCCTATAAATTGTATTCCTTCAAAGGGACATTAAATGGGGCAATAGAGGAGAGTTCAACACTGTCTCAAATTAGAACAGAACAACTCTCATTCACACAATATTCTTTACCAGAGAATCCCATTTAGGAGCAGTACATTGAACACAGACACTGGATTCTTTCAAACCTAGAAAGCAATTGTAACAAGCAGCCTGTGGTGCAATGGCCATCAGAATATGAAGGTAATGAAGGCAGGAAGTGACTCTGAGCTAAACCAGTACACTGGGTGCTAAAACTTGCTCCAAATTATCCTCCTCATGTGGGGAAAACCTGCCTTGGTACAACACATTTTCTCCCAAGTAGATGAGGAAACGGAAATCAGTACCCACCATGGGTAAGTTCAGCAGATATCGAAGACAGTAAACAGGGGATGAGTGATTCTGGCAATAATACAGGTTCTGTACCCTGTAAATTAAGTGACATCCTGCAAAGGGACGTAAATAGGGTCATAGAAGAGAGTTCAACAATGACCCAAAAGAGAACAGAAGAAGTCTCATTTACATAATATTCTTTCCTGCACCCCCAGAAAATGATTCATGAGCATTAGATTGAACAGAGACACCAGATACTTTCCAACCTAGACAGCGAATGCAACAAGCACCCTGCGGTGCAAAGCCACCAGAAACTAAAGTTCATGAAGGCAGGCAGTGACTCTGAGTTAAACCAATCCACTGGGTACAACTTGCTCCAAATTATCCTACTTATCTGGGGGAAATTTGCCTTGGTACAACAAGTTTCCTCCCAGGGAGAAGAGGAAAATGAAATCAGTACCCACCACGGGTAAGTTCAGCAGACACCAAAGGTAGGAAACACAGGGTGAGTGATTCTGGCAATAATACAGGTTCTGAACCCTGTAAAATAAGTGACATGCTGCAAAGGGACGTAATTAGGATTATAAAAGAGAGTTCCCCAGTGACCCAAAGGAGAAGAGAAGAACTCTCATTTACATAATATTCTTTCTTGTACCAGAGAATCCCCTTTAGGACCAATACATTGAACACAGACCCTGGATTCTTTCAAACCTAGAGAGCAAATGTAACAAGCACCCTGTGATGCAAAGGCCACCAGAGACTGAAGGTCATGAAGGCAGGAGTGACTCTGAGTTAAACCAGTCCACTGGGTACTACAACTTGCTCCAAAGTACCCTCCTCTTGTGGGGGAAAGTTGCCTTGTTACAACAAGTTTTCTCCCAAGGAGATGAGGAAAATGATATCAGTGCCCACAAGGGGTAAGTTTAGCAGATACCGAAGGTGGTAAACACAGGGTGAGTGGTTCTGGGGCATCCATTGCCCGGCCTTCATACATCAGCAAATTCATATTCCTTTTACATTGTATGTTTTCTAGTATGTGTTCACTTGTTGAATCACATTTTTAAAAAATGACTGTTAGGAGCCCTGAGTGGGTGACCCAGTATGAGTTGTTTCAATGGAAAGAATGCAATTGAATTGAAGGCCTTCAAATAAGGGTCATCCAGCAAAGGGCAGAGAGTGAGGAAAAAGAGCGTAAGTCAGCCACCAAGTAAAGGTGAAGAGCAGGATTCTGATGTGCATAATATTCTTTCTCACTCCAGACAAAAGCTTGAAGCAGGAAAACACTGAATATAGAGTCCCAATTATTCCACCCATTGAGGAATCCCAATGAGTGTTCCACAGTGCAGTGACCTTCAGAAACTGAAGGTCATGAAGGCAGGGAGTGAGTCTGAGTCAAATTAATTTACTGCATTTTGCAGCTTGCTCCATAGTACCCTTACCCAGGTGCCATATACCTTGTCATCTGTTCATATCCTATAGCAAAAGTTAGAAAACTGTTCCAAAGGACTCTGAGTGGAATAAATTCTGGGCAAGATATCATGGATATTAACAACCCACAAACTTTCAATCCTACCCTCCCACAAACATTGTCAACAATCCTGTGTCTTCAAGAGCATTTGTGCTCATAGCTTATAACATTTGCAAAATTTGCTACACTGGCCTTCTTAAGGGTCAGAATGGAAAATATACATCTTGGAAACCCATGACTGACATGGGAAGCCTGGAACCCTCATTGTTACCAAGTTGTGTGTCAGCCACTGGGGATATGTTCAGATCCAATAGTAACACTGGAAAATGGCAACATGAGTGGAAGCTGAATAATTCTCATAAGAATCATGCATGTTTTTTGGCCAGAACCCCTAATTTTCCATCATGCTCCTTGGCAAACAATGAAATTTTAAATGAGTAGAGACGAAGCATTATAAAGGACATGAGTCACCTCCATGAATGTGTTAGCCTTTAGTAATGTGAACAACAAGTAAAGAACTAACACACTGAAGTTAAGGTGAAGACATTCTTGAATGGGCTGGGAGTGCAGTGAAAACAAGCTAAAACTGTCTGGCAGAAACCTATACTTATAATCCAAAGCAAAGTCTTCTATTACCACTCAAGCACTGCTACATGCTATGGAAGAATACATAAGAGGAAAATACTTAATAATTGAAAAGTAATTATAATATAATATGATAAGTGCTACAAGTGAAGATGTGTGGAAGTTGTGAAAGTGTGAAGAATGAGAAAAATACTGTCTTTGCATGTTTCTCAAATTTAGCCTGCATCCGAAACACCTGGGGGTCTTGTTAAAACAAACTTCCAGCTCTGATTCAGTAGTTTTGTCATGTGGCTTGAGAATTTGCATTTCTATCAGTTTCCCAGCTGCCTTTGTTGCTTGTCTGGAGATCACAATGTAAGAATCACTGACCTGCGCTAATGAGGGACACTTCTAACCAGATCAGAGTTGAGCTGGGTCTTCAAGGGCTTACAGATTTCCCATGCATGATTTTGGCAGAAGGATATTTGAGACAAAAAAAAAAGACATACTCTCTATGCCAGGTAATAGGAAGTACGGGGAGTCAGGATCAGGAAAAACCTTGGAGAAACCTGCTTTGCCCACTGAAGGCTGAGTGTATGTTTACAAGAGAGACAAATGAGTAAGAACATTCCAGGATTAAGAAAAATATGATGTATACAGGACAGGGGAAGGGTAAGGGAGCTTGTTTCTTTCAAAGAATTTCTGGTACTGAGATCATTTATGAGGGCATGACAGAAGTGATGAGGGCCTGAATGAGAGAAGTTTGTGAGGTGAAAACAAGGTTGCTGTAATGAAGATGGAGAAAAAGGAATAAAGGTGTAATACATCTACAGGATAGAATCCCAAGGATTTCATGACCAGTCAGAGAGGACGAAAAAGCAAGGCACAGAGAGGAGTCTATACATTTTTTATGCGATGGTTGGTAAATATCGGGTCTTGCCAGAGACAGCATAAGGAAATGTAAACTTTAAATGTGTATATGTGAGCTTGTGTGTACATGCTCACATACACGGAGTTTGGGTAAGAAAGTCTAATTTAGACAGGTTAAAAATCTCTATTGGTAATAGTGAAGTAGGTTATATATACCATCTCTATCAATGAGCTGACTTTAAAAAGCTTTAAAATACTATCAAAGAGGTAACAATACAATGAAGAGTTCCCAGGCTCGGTTTTATGAGTTGAGAGATACCCAGAGAAATAAGCATACTACATTGGGACATTTGTGTTCTGGTATAATTTACTCATCCTTAAGTGACCATCTGAGAAGTCATATTGCATTTTTGATGATCACAGGGAGATAAGGGTATAATGTGGGCCAAGGGTCTGCTGCTGAGCCTAGTTAATGGTTAATTTTTATTATTTTTTGTAATCATTTATTTATTTACAAAATGACTAATTTGGGGGTTTTTAGAAACTAAGGGGAAAAGCCAATGGAGAAGAAATGGGTGGAGAGACAGAAGACAAGAAGAAGAATGCCTTTGAAGAACATGTCTCAATGTGTGATATATTTCCAATATACTTTTGTTAGGGGTAAAAAATAATTTATAACATAGCTGCAATGAGTAATTTTACCACTGACAATCATTCCTTAGCGAGGTGTTTGTCACCTTGGATTCCAGAGGTCTGTTAGACTTAGCCTAAAGTAGGGAATTCCAATATCAATATTTAAGCATTAAAAATCATAAAATTAAATTGTGATTTTATCCAAAAGTGTGCAAAGATTAGGTTTGTATCACTTTATATTGCAGATTGAACTAAACACACTTTAATATAGACACTTTATAAACACTTTATACCAGAAAGAAAAATATTATCAAAGAATTCTACTACACTAAATATTAGAGAAGTATAACTCAAAAAGTTAACTTGGGTGGCAGCGTGAGTTCTTATATAATTTTAAACCTCAAACTATTCAATGGTTGGCTTTGATTACCTCATCATTTTTTATTTTTAACATCTTTACTGGAGTATAATTGCTTTACAATGTTGTGTTAGTTTAACACAACTGTATAACAAAGTGAATCAGCTATACATAAACATATATCCCCATATCCCCTCCCTCTTGCGTCTCCCTCCCACCCGCCCTATCCCACCCCTCTAGGTGGTCACAAAGCACCGAGCTGATCTCCCTGTGCTATGCAGCTGCTTCCCACTAGCGATCTATTTTACATTTGGTAGTGTATATGTGTCCATGCCACTCTCTCACTTTGTCCCAGCTTACCCCCCAACCCCGGGTCCTCAAGTGCATTCCCTATGTCTGTGTCTAACGTGCTCCGGATACGTAACAATGGCCCCACAGCCCAGTGAGTGCCATTGTTATGTATCTGGTGCACGTTAGACCTTCAAGCATCCTTGCTATTGCACTGTTGTTCTCTGTGCTTCCAGGGCATCGTTTTGCACCCTTTTTTCACTACTTGATATCACTTCCTACTCTATGGACACCACATGTTTACTTCTCCATCCCTCTCACTAAATTGTGAACTCAAGAGAAAAAGTTAAGCCTTATTTTTCCTTATAAAACAACACCTGGAAAAGAGTAGATGTTTTATAAATGAAATTTGAGGTAGATGGGAAATAAGGACATAGGAAACTGGATATGCTTAATAGACATTTTCACCCAACAGTGACAAAATATTTTAAATAATAAGGAACTGTAATATTTTTAATCTGCAGTAATATAATCTAGTTAGTATATACAATGACACAATTTTTATCCAATATATTGTTTAGTATTTACAGATTGTGATTTGGTTATTTCTTTTTCATTATCATTTTCTCACAGACGCCTCTAAAATTACTACTATATAATACACACGCACACATAACATGATATATATATATATATGTTACTACATAATTTAATATATGTAATTTAATTATATATAATATATAATGATATATAATTATAGTTAAATACATAATATAGTATATAATTTAATATAGTACCAGTATATAATATATATCTATGTATATAATACATCATATATGTATGTATGTGTGCATATATAGTTTTTTTTACACATTGATCTAGAGAGGCCACCTTGATTTTTAATAGCTCTGAATTTTTAAAATAAGATTATAAAAGGAAACCTTTTCTGCTTCTCTTTATACAAGGTTTCCTTTCTTCAAACAAAGAGAAATGCTGACCTATTTCCCAAATAAAAGTCTGCATTACTTTTAGGTTATAATCTGTCTCTTAGCCTGTTTGTCTCTCATCACAAAGCAGTCAGAGAGAACCAAGCTACAGCTGACATAACAGCACAGCAGAAAATCTTATTTGCATTTTTAATGATTGTCATTTTTTAAATGATTGTGTAGGCAAACATCACTTTGTAGAGAAAAACCATGTTCCATCATTCATATATAATGATCATGATAATGGTAATGAAGAAAAAGGAGAAGAAAGAGACAAGAAGACAGAGGAGGAGGAAAGGGCAAAGGAAGCAGAAAAGAGAAAAGAAGCTCTTACACAACTATCAAGATACTTTAGCCACAGTATCCCTACCAAAATTGCTGTTCACAAGGAAAAAATCCATCTGTAAATTATGTCTACAATAAAGGTGTAAAGAGAGAAACTTCTGGAGTTTAAAGTGTCTAGACCTAATTCTCAGCTCCACCACTTTCCATAGCCAAGTTGTGTACTTCTTAAACACCAGCAGCAGCAATAAAACATATAATAATATCTATATGTCAGTGTTTGTGAAATTAAGTGCAATAATTCAAGTTTTTTGCACAGCACACAAGATACAGTAAGCACTCAAAAATTAGTACCTATTTTTATTATTGGTTCCATTCCCCTTTAAATAATACCTTTTCCTTTTAGGTGTTACTCTCAATATTTACAATTCTTAGGCATTTTGATTCTATCACTTCATTTGGATATCCATTTAAGCAAAGCTAAAACAGTGAATATTTCTTTAAGCCTGTACTATGTGGACTTTGATAACATAATTATTTCTTGATGAAAATAAGTGTCCTTTGATACTGAGAGTATGTCATGTTTATTTCCTAAGGAAACAAAATATGATATTCTTTCAATAACCCTGCTTTCTGTCTTTCTGTGACTGACACTATTTTCATTGTATTGCTTCTATAAATGGTAGAATCCGGCACCAATAATCAAATGGCAGGTGACCGTAACACCACCCTTTTATAAATCTAAGGCCAATGCAGAAAATGGTATCACATAAAGAGTACACTGCCTAACCTGCTTGCAAAAGTGAATAATCAAGAGATGTAACGCAAGGCGATATTAGCACCAATTCTACTGTTATTGCATTATGTGAAGTAAATTAATCCCAAAACACCATTGTGGCTTCTCTGTTGTATGGAAATGTAACCATTTTATTTAACAACCAGAACTCCATCTGTGACCAAAAAAAAGAAAAATAATTGTATTCCCTGGGCCTTCCACTGCCCATTTAAATTTGTTCACTCTATACTCTGAACCCTAGACATAAAATCCTAAGTATGTTCCACCACTTTTCATTCACTCAGAGAATAGACTCATTTTAGTAACTATAATATCCAGGCCCTTAATAATGGTAAAAACTCAAGAATTTATTTAAACTTGTACCTTCTCTGTCTAGCCTGTGACTCAGCAGCCCCACTCTTGGTATGTATCTTAAAAAAATGAGTCCATATATTCACCAGGACATGTGTACCAGAATGCACACAGAAACTTTACCCAAAGTAGCCCCAAAGAGGATACAATTCAAATGGCAGGCAACAATATAATGGATAAATATTCGTATGATGGAATATTTATGCAATAAAATGTTAGGCACAGAAAGCAAATCATGAACTGATCCTACAAATAACTACACAGATATTACACTTAGCAAAACAAGCTGAACACAAGAGTACATAGTGTAAAAGTCCAGTGGAATGAAGCTATTTTTAAAAAATATTTTATTAGTACTATATATCTGACATATACATGAAATACGAAGACTATTAATGAAGCGAACAAATGTACATCCACCTGAAAGAGAACATTACCTTCAGGATCTGTCCAAAGATGGGTAGCAATATCTGTTACCTGTTCAAATCCCTTCTGGAATTTCAGATAGTGCATATCTATAATATTTAAACTTTTTATTGAGTTAATTTTAAGTGTAACTGCCATTCTAACTTTGTATGTGAAGTCAAGTTCAGAATAAAGTTGTTACTATATGAAAGTTTTCTATACAAATAGGCAAACAAAAAAACACAATGCTTTTAGAATCTCATACAGACCCTTCTCCAATTATATCACCCTGCTTCCTCCGAGAAGAAACACACACACAAACATACACACACACAGACACACACACACACACACATCAAAAATTAGGTGATGACAATTCTCTTGCTTTTCTAGGTTGTATTTACTGTATTTATATGTTGTATATATTTATCCTTCAAAGCATGATAATGGAAAACAGGGCAAAAATACCAACTAACCAGATCAATGTAGTTAGCCAAAGAGAACATAGCTGTATAAGCACCATCCAGGTGGAGAATGAAACACTGTTAGACTCCCAGAAGCATATGGAAGACGTATTCCTTTTATCACCTCACATCACTATACCCTCCCTTTTTAATCATAGTTTACCACTGCCCTGATTCCTAATACTTTCAGACTGGCCTATAACTATTTCTTCTTTACCTACCATGCCAGGTAGAAATAAATGACCTGCTTGTAAAAGTGTTAATGACATTGATGGTAACTCCTTGTAATATGCTAAAAGCTATTACTGTTTTACCAGAGCATACCTTGTCTGTCTAGATTACTGTGAATAAACCTGGAGGCACAGATCTCAGGAATGGATGTATGAGGATTAAATATATATAATTTAAAGTGGCTGGAAATTAACATAAGGGCATACGGCAAATGGAAAAAATTATTCAAAGTAATTCACTAAACCTTGGTAAGAACATCAGGAGTCTGTGACATATGAGCTAGGATCAGCTTTCATACACCTTCCCCCAGGCTCTGAGTTACAGAATCTCTACTGCATGACAGTGTAGCCAATAATCTCCTCCCAGCAACCAGTTTAGGGCTCCAGTTTCACCACAGGAGGTCAGGCTGCCTGTGTCTCTCATTCACCACCTTCCCTACAAGTTCCTTGTTGCAGAAACTCTATTCCAGGCAAGCATAGTCAAGGTGACTGGGGTGCATTTCCCTCACCCAGCTCCCACTCATATGGCAAGGACCCTTCTGCCTCAGGTGTAACAGGCTGCTGATACTGGGACTGGATAATTTCCTTCTCTCTGACTGGCTTATTGGGCAGAGGAGAGGCAAACCAAGAAGACCTGGGACTACCATCCTTCCCTGCTAGTGCCCACTTAAAGAGCAGAGGTATCACTCTGGGAGAAGTAGGTCTCTGTCTCCTACTCTAGCTAAGATGCAGTTGTGCTAAGGTTTTGCCTAGGGGAAGAGGCAAACTGTAAGGACTGCTGTTCTCAGCAGCTCTACCTGAAGGTACTGACTTTATTTGGAATGGAACATAGAAAGTTCATGCCTAAGGACTTCAAAAACAATGGAGATATTGGTGGTGAGCTATTAAGGAGGGGCTGGTAGCTCCATGAAAGCAGTAGCAATAGGTAGTAGCAGCAAGGGAGATGGTAGAGCAGGCAGAAATATAACAATGAGAACCAGAGAAAGAGACAGCTAAGAAGAGCCCTTTGGAGATCACACTCATCCCTGGGGGTCCAGAAGGCTGTCTGCATGTACTAGACTGCAACCACTCAGGAGCTGTTAGAATACCATGTGGAGAAAGATTTGAAAGCATTTCCAAATGACAAACAGATCCATCAGCAAAGAGAAGATCTTTAATGCCTCAAGGTTCTTAAGGATAACCTCTGACCAATTACTGGCTGAACAATAAGCTATTCTGACACAGGACTGCTACTAGGAAGCCAGGCTAAAAATAAAATCACACTCAGTCTATCCTTTCCAACGCTGAAAGAAAAGATAAAACTTTGAACTCATAACTATGAAAGTGGTCTCCAAGCCAAAAAGAGATTCAGTGGTAAAAAGTAAACATCTTCTGCTTCAGGGCCTTAAGTACAGCCTTTGACCAATAAGTGTGTTATGCTGACCAAAGAAGGACCCCTAGGAAGTCAGGCTAAAAGATGAAAACATGGAGAAAATCTGAGCAAGAATTTTGGGAGCTCCACACTGCAATAGAAACAGACCGCAAAGAATTACATAAGTCAAGTCACTGAACAGACAACAGTAACAAGCCTGTTGGGAATCAGTACCCAGATTTGCTACATTTTCTAATATGTCCAGCTTTAAAGAAAAAAAAAGAGGCTATGAAACATGCAAAGAAGTAGGAAAGTGTGACACATACACAGGACCAAAGCCAAACGATAGAGACCGCATTTGGAGGTACCCAGATGTTGGCCTATCAGACAAAGACTGCAAAATAGTTATTCTAAATATGTTCAAAGAACTAAAGGAAACCATGTTTGAAGAATTAAAGGAATATATGATAATAACGAGTCATCAAATATAGAATATCAAATAAAAACAAATCCAGACTTAGAAAGGGAGAGACTTTAACTAGAAAGACTACTGTAATAGGGAGAATGCTCCAATCTCAAAAATATGTAGATGTCTCAAAATCAAACAGAAAAAGGAGGAGGCAAGCAGAGATAAGCAGAAACTTTGAAGGGAAGTATGACAATCAAGGAGAAATGACCAATGAGATTTGACAAGAAAACGGTCATGCTGTGGTCAGGATAAGCTGATAAAGGGGAATGTTCCACTTTTTTTCTTTTGGTGCTTGCTCAGGCTTGGGGGCAAGTAGAGTTCAGGGCCTGTTAAAAAAGAGAAGTCTGACTGACGTATTGTGAAGACAAAGGAGAGGGTAAGAAACAGACAATTGTGAACACTTGGTCAAAAATATCAATTAAGACCTAGAAATTGTTTTTTAAAAAGAAGCAAATTGAAATTCTGGGGTAGAAAACTATGGTAAACAAAATGAAAAATTCACCAGGGAGGCTCAAAAGTAGATTTGAGACGACAGAAGAATGAATCAGCAAATTTAAAAAAATAAATCAACAGAAGTTATATAATCTGAAGAACACAGAGAAAAAATAATGAAGAAACATAAACAGAGCCTCAGAGACATGTGGGACACCATCAAGAGTGCTAACGTACACATAATAGGAGTGCCAGGAGAAGCAAGAGAGAATGGGACAGAATTTGAAGGAATAATAGCTGAAAACCCCCCAGATTTGATGAAAAACACTAATCTATACATTGAAGAAACTCAACAAACTCCAAAGAGCATAAATTTAAGAAGCACCTCAAGAGATATCATAGTCAAAACACTGAAAGCAAAAGATAAAGACAAAATATTGAAAGCAAGAAAAGTGAATCATCATGTACAAGCAGACATCTATAAGACCAACAGCTGATATTTCATCAGAAACACTGCCATAATGCTGTGGGATGACATACTCAAAGGGCTAACAACAACAAAAAAACTCTCTATGTCCTGTTCCAAATAAAGATTCTTATATCCAGCAAAGCTATCTTTCAGAATGAATACATTCCCAGATAAACAAAAGCTAAAAGAATTTGTGTTATAAATCTTGCAATATAAGAAGCACTAGGGACTTCCCTGGTGGTCCAGTGGTAAAGAATTTGCCTTATGATGCCGGGTACGTGGGTTCGATCCCTGGTCAGGGAACTAAGATCCCACATGCTATGGGGCAACTAAGCCCACGCGCCAAAACTACTGAGCTCGCACGCCTCAACTAGAGAGCCCAAGTGCCGCAAACTATAGAGCCCATGCGTTCTGGAACCCACGTGCCACAACTACAGAGCCCAGGCACCCTGGAGCCCGCACGCCACAACTAGAGAGAAGCCCACACGCCACAATGAAAGATCCCGCATGCCTCAATGAAGATCCCGCGTGCCACAACTAAGACCCAACGCAGCCAAAAATAAAATAAATCAATCTTAAAAAAAAAAAGAAACTCTAAAAGTTCTTAAGCATGAAAGAAGTGACACCAGACTTATAAAATATAAAATCCATATGGAAAAAAACAACGACCTCCAGTTAAAGCAATTATGTAGATAATGATAAAACAAAATATAAATATATACTGATGTTCCCTTCTTATCATAACTGATTCAAAAGACAACTGTATAATACAATAACTATAAAATTGTATTTTAGTCATATAACATACAAATGTAATATATTGAAAATAAGAACACAAAGAAGAGGGTTGTGAATGAAGTTATATTCGAGTAAGGGAATGAAATCAGATGGTAACACAAATACACAGGAAATAGGACATAAGAAGTTAGTATAAAATAAAATAAACTCTATATATGTATTTGTGCTTTCCTTTCCACTAGATTCCTCAATAGATATAAACTTATATAAAGGAATAATTATAACAATGTATTTCTTGATGTGTAACATTTTAGTATATAGACATAATATCTAAAAAACAGCACAATAAAGGTGAGTGAGAATGGAGCTTTACAGCAGTAAAGGTTCTATATCATACCACCAACCTAGGATTCTGTACCCTGTGAAATTATCCTTCAAAAGGGAAGGAGAAATAGAAGCTTCTCAGGCAAACAATAAATGAGAGAGTTTGTTGCCAGAAGACCTGCCTTGCAAGAAACATTAAAATAAGTTCCTTAGAGAGAAGGAAAATGAAATAGGTCAGAAACTCATATCTTCATAAAGAAAGGAAGAACATTGGAAAAGAATAAGTAAAATAAAAACTTCTATTTTGTCTTATTCTACATCAATATAACAGATAACAGCTTGTTCAAAACAATAATAGCAACAATGTATTCAATGTATATATATATATATTTATGGATATGTTAATGTATGCTTATGTATAAGTGAAATGAATTGAAAGCAATGATACAAGGGACGGGAGGAAGGAATTTGGACTATTGTGTTGTCATAAGGTACTTACACTACCCATGAAGAAGTATAGTATTATTTGAAAGTGGACTTGGATTATATGTAAATGTACATTGCAAACTCTAGGGTAACCACTAAAAAAAATAAAAAGGAAGTATAATTAATATGCTAAGAAAAGAGAGAAACTGGAACATATATAATGCTCAATTAAAACCACATTTAGGGCGACTACCCTGGCAGTCCGGTGGTTAAGACTTTGCCTTCGCCTGCAGGGGGTGTGGGTTTGATCCCTGGTCAAGGAGCTAAGATCCCACATGCCTCACGGCCAAAAAACCGAAACATAAAACAGAAACAATATTTTAACAAATTCAGTAAAGATTTTAAAAAATGGTCCACATCAAAACAAAAAAGTCTTAAAAACACACACACACACTCCCACTTAGAGAATTCCCTGGCATTCCAGTGGCCCGAGTTCAATCCCTGGTTGGGGAACTAAAATCCCACAGGCCGTGTGGCATGGCCTAAATAAATAAATAAATAACAAAACCACACTTATATGTGGAATATAAAATAAGTTAAACTCATAGAAGCAGAGAGTAGAATGGTGTTTGCCAGTGGCTAGGTGGGTGGCAAATATGGGCAGATGTTGGTTAAAGGGTACGTAGTTTCTGGATTTCCCTGGTGGTGCAGTGGTTAAGAATCTGCCTGCCAATGCAGGAGACATGGGTTTGAGCCCTGATCTGGGAAGCTCCCACATGCTGCGGAGTGGCTAGGCATGTGAGCCATGGCCGCTGAGCCTGCGCGTCCAGAGCCTGTGCTCCGCAAAGGAATGGACGCTAACGCTAACACTAATCAACACAAAATGGGAACAGTTACATTAATTTCACACAGCAGACTTCAGATCAAGGAAAATTATCAGGGATGATGAGGGGAATGACATAATAATAAAGGGGTTAATAATCCAATAAGACATCAATTCTTAATGAGTATGCACCTAACAACAGAGTATCAAAATACATGAGGAAAAAGCTGCTATAACTGCAAGGAGGAATAAATGAATATACTATTATAGTTGGAGACTTTAACACCCCTCTATCAAAAATGGACAGATCCAGGAGGCAGAAAATCAGTAAGGACATAGTTGAACTCAATAGTACCATCATTCAACTGGATATAATTGACATCACAGACTACCTCCAGTAACATCAGAAAACACATCTTTTCAAGCTCACATAGAACATTCACCAAGATAGACCACATTCTGAGTCATAAAACACATGTTAACAAATTTAAAAGAATAGAAATCATACAGTATCTGCTCTTAGACTACAATGGAACTCAACTATAAATCAATAAGAGAAAGATAGCTGGAACTCATGCTGAGTGTGTTATTTGACCATAATGTAATCTAACTAGCAATCAGTAACATAAAAACAGGGAAATCTCTATACACTTGGAAATTAAACAATATATTTCTAAATACTCTATGGTCTATGAGGAAGCCTGAAGGTAAACTGCAAAAATACAAAGACTGAATGAAAATGAAAATACAACATATCAGAGAGAATGTGTGGGACACAGCAATACTAGTGCCGAAAGGGAACTTTTTAGTAAGAAGTGCTTACATTAAAAAAGAAATGCCCCAGGGCTTCCCTGGTGGCGCAGTGGTTGAGAGTTCGCCTTCCGATGCAGGGGACACGGGTTCGTGCCCCGGTCCACGCCCCGGTCCGCGAAGATCCCACATGCCGCGGAGCGGCTGGGTCCGTGAGCCATGGCCGCTGAGCCTGCACATCCGGAGCCTGTGCTCCGCAGCGGGAGAGGCCACAGCAGTGAGAGGCCCGCGTACCGGAAAAAAAAAAAAAAAAAAAAAAGAAATGCCGCAGATCAATTATGTAAGTTAACACTGCTAAAACGTAGAAAAAGAAGAGCAAAGTAATCCCAAAGCACACAGAAGGGAATAACAAAAGAAGAGGAAACAATGAAATTGCAAATATAGAAAACAACATATAAACCAATGATAAAAAGTTTCTTCAAAAAAAATCAATAAAATTGGTCAACCTATATAGCAAGACTGACAAAGACAAAAAAGAGAAGACACAAATCACCATTATCAGGAATGAAAGAGAGGCTATCACTATAGACATCATAGGCATTGAAAGTTAACAAGGGAATACTACAACTTTATACAAATAAATTTGACAATTTAGAAGAAATGGATCAATTCCTGAAAACCACAAACACCATAACTCAATCAAGATAAAACAGACAATCTGAAGAGAAAGGAATGTTTCCCAACTCATTTTATACGGCCAATATTATCCTGATACTATACTAGACAAATACAGTGAAATAAAACTGCAGACCAATTCTTTCACATGAATGTAGATGCGGAAATCCTCAATAAATTAGTAAATTTAACGATGTATGAAAGTAATTATGCATCATGACAAAATGGGATTCATTCCAGGTATGCAAAACAAGTTCAACATTTAAAAATCAATCAATGTAAACAACCATATCATCAGGATAAAAAAAGAAAAAAACATGATCATAACAACCAACATGGAAAAAGCATTTGAAAAAATCCAACAGCCATTCAAGACTAAAAAAGAAATCCTCAGCAAGTTATCAATAGAGGCTATCTAGTACCATTTGGTAAAGAGCATCTTAAAAAAACTACAGCTGACATCACATTTAATACTGAAAGACTGAATACTTTCACTCTCATATCAGAAACAAGGCAAGGTAGTCTGCTCCCACCACTCGATTAAGTATAGTGCTAGAAAGTCTTGCCACTAAAACATGTTAAGAAAAATAAATAATACACATATGTATTGGAAAGAAGAATTAAAATTATACCAACTTGCAGAAGACATCATTGTCTGTATTGAAAATTCCAAGCAATCTACTAAAAATCCTCCTAGAACACAACTACTTCAGCAAGGTTGCAGGATACAAGATCAAACATAAAAACAATCATATTTCTATATAGTAAATATGAATCTGGGTAAACCAATATAAAATTTCTCAATTTTTTAGAAATATGTTAATTACAGGTCCAAGATCAATAGAACCAAAGCAGGTTAAATTAAAATAGATATTCATATGGGTACATCATACTTAAACTAAGAGCCAAAGAATAAAAAACAAAAGTGCCAGAGAAATAAAGATGAATTGCCTACCTGGGAATGATGATTAAAATAATGCCTGCCTTCTCAAGAGTATCCTTGGAGATCCGGAGGAAATAGGGGCAGCATTTTTCCAACGCTGAAAGAAAAATACAGCTGTCAATCCAGAATTCTATATCTGTCAACATTATCCTTCCAAACTGAGAATGAAATAAGACACATTCACACAATCAAATCTGAGACCATTTGTTGCTGGACAACCTGTAATACAAGTAATACTAAAGCAGGGCTTCAGGCTGAAGGGAAAGGACACATCATGGAAATTAAAAACTACAAGGAGTGAAGAGTACTGGAGAGGGAAAATACGTGGATAAATATGACAACTTTTCTCTATTTTTGAAATACATCTCTATGAAGCAAAAGTGGTAAACAGTATTGTATATGTAAAATATATGACAAGAATATATTTGTCATACAGGAAATGTGACAAAGGAAAGGAAAAGGATTAAAGGGAATAAAGTATTGTGAGGATACATGCATGTAGAGTGGTACTATCATAACTCTGAATAGACCAGGATAAGGTAAAATATACACACTACTATATATAAAATAGATAGTCAACAAGAACCTACTTTATAGCACAGGGAACTCTACTCAATACTCTGTAATAACCTATATGGGAAAAGAATCTGAAAAATAATAGACATATGTATATGTATAACTAAATCACTTTCCTGTACACCTGAAACTAACACAACATTGTAAATCAAATATACTCCAATATAAAAAATAAACTGAAAAAGAAAAGAAAAAAAGAACAAGGCAAGTATCTCACCACTTTTACTTAACATGGTGCTGGAAGTTCTAGCCAGGACAATAAGGGAAGAAAAGGAGATAAAAAGCATACACGTGAAAGAAAGATATAAAATTGTCCCTATTTACAGATGACGTGACATCGATAGAGAAAATCCAAAAAAATCTGCCTCCAAGAAATAATAAGTGAGTTCAGCAAGTTTCAGGATACAAAATAAACTCACAAAATACAATTTTATCTCCCTATATTAGAAATGAACATATAGAGACTAAAATTAAAAACACAATAAAATTTTTAATTGCTGAAAAAATAAAATGCTTAGGCACAAATCAAACAAAAGATATACAGACCTTGTATGCTAAAACTACAAAGGACTGATTAAAGAAATCTAAGGTGTAAAAAAATGGAGAGAATGTACCATACCACAATCGTTCGTGGATTGCAAGACAACATAGTAAAATAAACATTTCAATTCTCCCCAAATTGATACACTGGCTTAATCCTAATCCTAACAAAATGATAACAGTTTTTTAAAAAGATACAGACAAGACTGTTTTAATATTTATATGTTAAGACAAAGGAAGTAGGATAAAAACTACTTTTAACAAAAGGAATAAACTTGGAGGAACTACTGTACCCAATTTCAAGGCATGTTATCTAGCCACAGTAATCACTACAGTATGATACTGATCAGGAGATAGACACATAGCCCAATGGGACAGAAAAAGAACCCAAAATAGCCCCACACCAGTATGGCCAAGTGATTTTTGATAAAGCTGGAAAAGCAATTTAATGGAGGAAAGGATAAACTTTTCAACAAATGGTGCTGGAGCAACTGGATATCCACAGGCAAAAATATGAGCCTCTATCTAAGCCTCACAGCCTACACAAAAATGAACTCATAATGGATCATAAATTTAAATGTAAAAAATTTTTTTCAAAATAGCCAGATTAAATCTTCGGGTCTACGGCTAGGGAACAAGTCCTTAGACTTGACACCAAAAACATGACCCATAAATGGAAAGTGTGATCTTTTTGACTCCATAATATTTAAAGATTTTGCTATTTAGAAACTTTTGGGACTTCCCTGGTAGCTCAGTGGTTAAGAATCCTCCTGCCAATGCAGGAGACACAAGTTCAATCCCTGGTCCAGGAAGATCCCACATGCCGTGGAGCAACTAAGCCCATGCACCACAACTACTGAGTCCGCGCTCTAGAGCCCGCAAGCCACAACTACTGAGCCCACGTGCTGCAACTACTGAAGTCCGTGCACCTAGGGCCCATGCTCCGCAACAAGAGAAGCCACAGCAATAAGAAGCCTGCGCACCGCAACAAAGAGTAGCCCCCGCTCGCCGCACCTAGAGAAGCCTGCGTGCAGCAACGAAGACCCAATGCAGCCAAAAATAAAATATAATAAAATTTAAAAATTTAAAAAAAGAATCTCAACCTTTAAAAAAAATTAAAAATAAATACATAAATAAAAACTTTCACCCTCAGTTAAGAGTATGAACAGACAAGCTACAGATTTGGATAAAATACGTTTGAGCCATATACCCAATAGAGAACTAGTATCTAGAATATGTAAAGAACTGTTAAAACTCAACAATATAAAATACACAATCCAATTTGAAAATGAGCGAAAGATATGAACAAAAAGTTCACCAAAGAGCACATGTGCAGATGGTAAAAAAGCACATGAAAAGATGTTTAACCTCACAGCCATCAGATAAATGCAAATTAAAACCACAGTGAGATACCATTACACATAGCAGAATGATTAAAATAAAAAATAGAGAAATAAACAAATTCTCACAAAATAGAGGCAAACTGTATCACTTATACATTGTTTGTGGGAATATAAAATGTTGCAGCCATTCCGGAAAACAGGCAGGTTCTTAAAAAACTAAACTTGGAAATATATGATACAGCAATTGCACTCTTGGATATTAATTCCAGAGAAATGAAGATTATGTTCACATGGAAACACGTACACAAAAGTTTATGGTAAATTTTTCAATATTAGCCCCAAACTGGAAACAACCAGATAATCTTCAAAGAGTACATGGCTGAACAAAATGTGGTACATCTATACTAAGAACTACTACACAAAAAGAAAAAGGAATGAACTACCAATACATGCAATAACTTTGATGAAACTCTATAGAATTATTCATTATGAAGTAAGCCAGTCTTAAAGGTCACATACAGTATGACTGCATTTATATAACAATCTTGAAATGAAAAGTTTTAGAAATGAAAAACAGATTAAAGTTGCCAGAATTCATGATTGGAAGGGGATAGTGGGGGTGGGTGTGCCTATAAGTGCAACACGAGGGATCTCTGGGGTGAATGAAATGTATCTATATCTTGACCATATCAGTGTGAATATCCCAATTGAGATACTTTACTCTATTTCTGCGAGATGTTAAAATTGGCTAGAAATGGGTAAAAGGTATACAGTGTATCTCTGTGTGACTTCTTACATGTGCAAGTGAATGCACAATTACGCCAAAATAGAAAGTTTAATTAAAATTGTTTATATTCTTAATATACAGATTGGATACGAGGCAAAATATATACAAATTAAAATACATTTCAAAAGTAGTATTTTTGAAGATACCTTCCTCTAGTAATGACAGACCAGACATTTCAGGTCAAACATTTGCTGAGAAAAACTGAAAGATGGGAAAATATAAGACATCTGTTTGAAGAAATCATAAATGCAAACAATCAAGCACTGAAAAGACTAGATCTCAGGAAATAGACTAGCAAAGGGAGTGAGAACCAAATTTATTATAGTACCCCTTTCCCTTACAAGATATCCCTCCTCAAACGCGGAGACTGAAAACCCAAGATGCTAAGCAGAAAGGTATCACTGAAAAGCCAGGCAGCTGAGTAATGTTTCCAGTGGACTCATCAGTCCATGGGACACATAGGATTTCAGTAGAAATGCTCCCTGAAATGTTGTTATGAGATCCCTATTAGCTCTACACCAAAATGATAAGGATATTATAAAAACTGAAATCTTATGGTATCAAAATATATCCCTCATAAAAGAGGTATATATCCTCCCAAAATAAAACAACTTACGTTTGGAAAACAGGACTCAAAGCTATTTCAACTATAATACTCCATAAACAAATAGGGTTTAATTGAAGAATGCATTACGGTGGGATAAAAGTTTTGGAACCAAATGACTTTAACAGAAGAAAGAACAAAAATCATGACACTGTTACAACAAAGAGAAACAATATGACCAAATTTACCACCCAGTCGTGATTTAAAAAAAAACAAACAACTGTAGCCAATATCATAGCTAGTAGTAAAATACTGAAAACATCCCCCTGCAATCAGAAAAGAGACAAGGAATCACCTACTATCAACAAGTTCTATTCAACATCTTAGAGCGATCATAGCCAGGACACTAAAGAAAAAACTTTTTTTAAATTTTAAAAAGAGTAACAATTGGAAAGGAAGATACTAAATCATCTTTAATCACAGATTGCATGTTTGTTTCTAGATTATATAAAAGTACTCTATAGATATTAGACACTAAGACATTAGACACTAAACAGTAAATTTAGCAAAATTGCTGGATTCCACAGAGTTAACATTAGCATTTTCTAATAGTAAACATTATTTATTTATTTTTGGCTGCGTTGGGTCTTTTTTGTTGCGCGCAGGCTTTCTCTAGTTGCGGCGACCAGGGGCTACTCTTCGAGGCAGTGCATGGGCTTCTCATTGAGGTGGCTTCTCTTGTTGTGGAGCACGGGCTCTAGGCACGTGTGCTTCAATAGTTGTGGTGCGGGCTCAGTAGTTGTGGCTCGTGGGCTCTAGAGCGCAGGTTCAGTAGTTGTGGCGCACAGGCTTAGTTGCTCCGTGGTATATGGGATCTTCCTGGACCAGGGCTTGAACCTGTGTTCCCTGCATTGGCAGGTGGATTCTTAACCACTGCGCCACCAGGGGTCCCAGTAAACATTTTTAATAGTAATTGTTACTAAATTTTTTATACACATCATAAGAAATGGCATAAAAACCCTACACGACAAGCTTATATTTGTAAGGCTTTTTCCATATATGGTTCAGATGAAATTGGAGAGGGTTTTAACCCTGATTACTGTTGTCAATTTTTCCGCTATCATGGCAACAGAGGCCCTTTACTATACACTTGACATTTAATTCTGGTAGAATAAAAAGAGCATTCTTTGTGACAATTTTACTTATGGTCTCTAGTTTAATGATCTTAATGACTAATTAAAGGTTAGCTTCTTATAAAGGGCTCACAATTAAATTTTTTTCCTTATCTTGGTTATATTATTCTTACTTTTTCCCTTTTCTAAGACTTCTGTCTTTAAGATTAACTCTTATTCTGTTCTGTACTTTAAAGTTAAAAAGCAAACAGTATATCTTTCAAAAATTATTAGAAAGATGTTATTATCACGTGATTAATTTTTTATTTATATATTTTATGACATAGATATATTGCAAGTGCACAGTGTAAAATTTTCAAAAAGGCCTATATATATTCCCCTTCAGAAGTAATTGTGATTAGCAGTGAAGTGTACATATAAACATAAATGTTTATTTACATAATTGTACACATATCTGTAAGTAAATCAGAATTACTTTTTAATTAGCAATATATCTTGGAGATGTCCCCTGCAAGTATTTAACATCCACCTGATTAGTTGTAAAAGCCGCATAGAGTATTATAGTATGAACACAGCATAATTTACCAAAAAATAGCTGTTTTGACTATTTTGTGTCCATACTTTAATGCACATGTGTGAATAGCCGTGTCAGATACAGTCCTAAAAGGCAAATTACAGCATAAAACTGTAGGGAAATTCACAATTTTTTTGAAGTATAGGTGACATACAATATTATTAGTTTCAGGTGTACAACACGGTGGTTTGACATTTATATACAACATGAAATGACCACCATGATAAGTCTAGTAACCATCTGTCACCATACAAAGTTATTATAATACTGTTGACTTATTCCCTACACTGGACATTACATCCTCATGACATTTATCTTATGACTGGAAGTTTGTACCTCTTAATCACCTTTACCTATTTTGTCCATTCACCTACCCCCCCACCCCAACCCTCTGGCAACTGCCAGTTTGTTCTCTGTATCTATGAGTCTGTTTCTGTTTTGGGTTTTTTAGGTTCTTTGTTTTATTTTTGTAGATTCCACGTATAAGTGGAATTTGTTTTTCTCTGCCCAATTTATTTCACTTAGCATAATAACCTCTAGATCAATCCATGTTGTTGCAAATGGCAGAGAAATTCACAACTTTCTCAAAAAATACTAAATTGCTTTCCAAAAATTCATTACCGTTTTGTACTCCCTCAGTAATGTGACATCAAGATTTTAAAAAGACATCTTGTTACTTAAATAATTTATACTATTAAGCATACTTAAGATATTATTACCCATATTCTTTACTATTCACGCATCTTTAATACATATTATTAATCCATTTGCTACAATATATCATTTCATAATCATTAACAAAATTATGTAGCCAAATTATTATACATTATATATACATACATACACAGATAATTACACATAAATTCTTGTTATCTTCAATTACGTTCTATATATTGACTGGTACCAAACCGATTTTGATGTGTGTTTATTACATAAATAATTTTAACCTGTAAAATATATTGCATATATTATAAGTGTGGTAGATATAAAATATTTTTCTATAGTTAATATAAGTGTTATTTCATTATTCTTTATCAAAAGATTTTGCCTGTTCTCATACACTATCACATCCAGATCAACATTAGCATCAGATCAGAAACAATAATTAAAATGTTTTTGATACTGTATTTATAAATGTGCTAAAATTATTTTTATTTATATATAAACAGTGCAGATATATTTATATATTATAATAATAAGGAATTGGTTCTTTTTTATTAGTGGTACTTTTCATGCACCTTTTTCTTTTTTGGTTTTCAATTTTTTTTCTATTGTTGACCAGAGTTTAACCTTTTTATATAATAGAATCATTTTCATTTACAACATAGCTATTGAAATTTTTGAAATATTTCATTAGTAAACTATATATTTGACAACTATATAAAATATAAAGGATTTTAATGAATTGAACAAATGTACATCCACCAAAAGCTTCAAAGATATAAAGATATAGTACCTATCTGGGAATGATGATTTAAATGTTGACTGCCTTCTCCACAGAATCCATGGAGAATGAGAGAAAGTGAAGCACCATTTTTCCAAAGATGAACAAAAAGATAGACCTTCCAAACTAGAATTTTATATTCAACAAAATTACCCTTCTAAACTGAGAGTGAAATAAGACACATCCAGATAAGCAAATTTGAGACAATTTGTCACTGGCCAAACAATACAAGTAATGCTTAAGGAATATATTAGTTTCCTAGGGTTACCATAACAAAATACCATAAACTAGATTGCTTAAAAAACAGAAATTTATTGTTTCACAGTTCTGGAGGCCAGAAGTCTGAAATCAAGCTGTAGGCAGGGCCATGCATCCTCTAAAGCCTGTAGGGCAATCCTTCCTGGCCTCTTCCCAGCTTGCAGTGGTTTTGCCAGCAATCTTTGGCATTCCTTTACTGGTACGTGCATTACTCCAAATCCTGCATCTTCACATGCCATTCTCCCTGGGTGTATCTTCACAGAGTCTTCTGTATGAAGACTATATCTGTATCTAGTTCTACATCTCCCCTTTTTATCACCAGTCATATTGGATTATCTAGTTCTACATCTCCCCTTTTTATCACCAGTCATATTGGATTAGGGCCCACCCTAATGACCTCATCTTAACTTGACTGCACCTGCAAAGACCCTATTTCCAAATAAGGTCACATTCTGAGGTACTGGAACTAAGGACTTGTTTGGGTGACACAATTCAACATATAACAAGGAAGGTCTTCAGGTTGAAGGGAAATGACACCTTATGGAAACTAAGAACTACAGGCTACAAGAAGGCATGAAGAACACAGGATAGGGAAAATAGGTAGATAAACATAAAAGACTAATGTTTTCTATTACTTATTTGAGAGACATCTGACTCTTTAAATCAAACATGATAAATGATACTATTGATGTAAACTACAGAACAAGAACACAAAGGAAGGGTCACATACATAGCATTATCGCGTAGTGAGGTTACATTTACAGGAAGTAATATTACCTAATTCTATGGAGACAATTAAAAGTAAAGAATTTAATATAAATCCATTGAGCAACCACTAAACATAACAGAACAGTATGTAGACAATATTTTAGTTACCATTACTGGATAAAAAATTACCACAAAACTTATTTTCTCTAATATATTCCATATTTACTTGCCTGTTTTCCCATTAGGCTTTCCCTCAATAATTTAACTCCAGAACATCATCTGCATTTGCTCATGTTTAAAACTGAAGAAGTATTTATGGGATGAATGAAATAATTACATTAAAAGAGTTAAGAAAATGATGGCAAAAATTTTAAAAAAAGAATCTACTGCTTGTAAAGATCATTTGAATTAAAAAAGAAGTTGGATGTCTGTTTCCCAGAAGATAGAGTAGACAGACTTTCCCTATTTCTCTTCCTAAGTGCAACCAAACTCCCTGGACAGTATATGTAGAAATGAACACAAAAATATCCTGAAAGGTGGAGAGACTGAGGAAGACTGACTAGGAAGCTCAGAAGCCAAGAAATAGCACAGTGGTGTTTTTCCATGTTTTCTTGGGTACGTTTTGTTTTCTTTTTGCCTCGCGTATATCCCAAACCTGGAGAGGAAAAATCAGGCAACCTGAACATGCCAAAAGGTGCAGAGAAAGAAAGCCTCAAAAAAAGCCTGCTTGCTCCAAAGGACTAGGAAAGACACAGGCAAATAACACAGAAAATTTGTAGGCTTTATTTTTTTTTCTTATAAAGATAGACCTGTTTGCTGGCCAAGTGAAAGGATGTACATCTTTCTCATTTGTAAACAAGATTTACCTGCTCAGGCTGCATACCATAATGCCAAAAAAGTGACATGAAGGGGGGTCAAGGTGTAATGCTCTCTCATCTTCACAGCATTAAAAATGCAAAATAAAACAAAAATTAAATGGACTTAGTTAATGCAGGGCATTCCCACAAGGAAGAGACAAGAGGACTTTAAATCAATCAATAGTTGTACAGGATAAAAAATTATATTAGGCTCAGCCACCCTCACTTCTCTCTCCAGCTCTCCTCATCTGACGTACACCAGTCTGGAACCAAGAAAGCTGGTAGTCAGCAGCTTTTGCTTTAGAGTCCACTGAGATAAGAAGAGAGCAGGGCTTCTCTGGTGGCGCAGTGGTTGAGAGTCCGCCTGCCGATGCGGGGGACGCGGGTTCGTGCCCTGATCCGCGAGGATCCAGCGTGGCGCGGAGCGGCTGGGCCCGTGAGCCATGGCCGCTGGGCCTGTGCGTCCGGAGCCTGTGCTCTGCGGCGGGAGAGGCCACGGCAGTGGGAGGCCCGCATACCGCAAAAAAAAAAAAAAAAAAAAAGAGGGCAAAGTGCTGGAAGACTAGATGACCTGGCTTTGATGAGGCACTACTTGCAGCAGTGTTGCACACAGAAGTTCTACACCAGACAAACAGCATCCTCATTCACACCAGCAGAGTCCCAGTGGTGAACCCAGACGTTCACCATTACCAGGCTGCAAGGAGTCACCCCAAACTGTGTTCCCCATAGTGATTTATTTTTCCCATTTACTCAGCATGCCTGAGAAA
This sequence comes from Lagenorhynchus albirostris, assembly GCF_949774975.1. Taxonomy (NCBI): domain Eukaryota; kingdom Metazoa; phylum Chordata; class Mammalia; order Artiodactyla; family Delphinidae; genus Lagenorhynchus; species Lagenorhynchus albirostris. The sequence continues at coordinate 108,638,431 of NC_083116.1, read as the reverse complement.
GAAAGAAGTATGACATGGTTACATCCATGCAATTTAGATAGACAGATACCACCACGCGCCTATTAGAAGGGCTACAATAAATAATGACCAAAAGAAATGCTGGCAAGGATGTTGAGCAACTGAGACTTCTACACTGCTGGTAGGATGGAAGGTGGTACTATCACAATGCAAAACTCTTTGACATACTCTAAAATAACAAAGGTATACTTATCATGTGATCTGCCCATACCATTCCTTCATGTTCACCCAAGAAAAACAAAAATATATGTCCATACAAAGACTTGTACAATAATGTATACACCAGGGGAAAGGAGAAAGAGTTGGATAGAAACAGGAAGGGGAAATACAAAATTTTACAAGGACGCTTGAGTGGAGGGATGGATATGTACAGTATTTTACTTCTGGTGATGGACTTTCAAATATATATACATATGTCAAAACTTATATTGCTGAATTTAAAGTTGTAAAGTTTATCTAAACTCAGTTATATTTCAATGAAGCTTTTACTAAAGTCTGAGATACAACAATATGTGTGGCTAAAGGAATACTTATAGCAAAAAAATGCAAAATAGGAAATCCTGAAATTTGTGATCAGAAAATCCATCTCAAAATATTGGAGAAAAATCAGTAATTCAATACCAAACCAGTAATAGAAATGAAACAATAAAATTAAGGTCTGTGAGTGATATTAAAAGAAATGAAAAGAAAAAATTGAAAAATCTAGAACTTTTTTTTTTTCTCGAAAAGAGTTACATAAACCCCTGTCTAGACTGATTAATGGGGGAAAAAAAGATGAAGAAAAACATATATCCAATATCAGCAATGTAAAGGAAATCCTCATGCCACATCCTGGTGACACATACATAATTATATAAATAACTTTAATAAGTTTGATATACAAAAAGAGAAAATTCCAGGGAAAAGACAGCTTAATGAGCAATAAAATTTACGAAATCTCAATTATTCTATATCTTGTAAATAAACTGTGCCTGTAATGAAACATCTTCCTACAAATGAATCCCATGTGCTGGTGCCTGAAGTCATGAACTTTTCCATATGATGGAAAAAGAAATAACACCAGTGTCGTGCAAGCCTTTCCAAATAAAATAGTCAAATGTTCCCCAAAATGCTTTGTGAGACTTCCTATAATCTTTACAAACAGAAGGTACCTCAACTTCAATACCCCAGGAACATATTGGGTGAAATATAAGAATGGAGTCTAGTGAGACAAAAAGTTTGTTGTCAAACAACTATTATAAAACAAAGGACAAAATCATGTCACTATCATAATAGAAAGTAACAATATGACCAAATTTACCATCCAGTCATGATTAAAAAAAAAAAAAACACACCTCACAACCTGCAGCAAATATCATATCTAGTGGTGAAATACTAAAAACCTCCCTTTGAGATCATGCATTGGAATTAAACAGTTAATTTAACAAGGTTTTTAGATTCCATACAGTTAAATTTTACACATATTACACATTTTTCTGAGAACAGCAATTACTACTAAACTTTTTATATATATATAAGAAATGGTGCAAAAGCCCTACACTACAAGGTTATATTTTTATGACTTTTTTCTATATACTGATCAGATAAAAACTGATAGAGTTTTAACCCTTATTTTTGCTGTCATTTTTTCTTCTATTAAGGTAACAGAAACCCCAAAATGTAAGATAAACTTTACTATACACTTGACATTTAATTCTAGTAGGATAAAAAGATCATTCTTTGAGACTAATTTCTTAATGATCCCTGTTTAATGTTACTAAGAGTTCAACTTAAAAATTATTTTCCCTCATATCTTGTTTATATTTTTCTTATTATTTTTCCTTTCTCTTTTCTCAATCTCCTGTCTAATTTCTTCCTGACATCTTATCTCATTCTGTACTACCTTAATGTAAAAAGTAAAACGTAGATCTTTCAAAAATTATTAGTAATATGTCATTATCCCTTGGGTTTTTAAATTTTACATCTTTAATTATACACATTGTCTCGGTCCTTTCAGGCTGCTGTAGCAAAATATCATATAGCTGGTAGCTTATAAAGAACCGAAATTTATTTCTCACAGTTCTGGAGGCTGGAAAGTCCAAGATCAAGGCACCAGCAGATTCATAGTTCATTGATGGTCATTTTCTTCTTGTAACTTCACACAGTGGAAAGGATGAGGCAGCTAGTTGGGGTCTCTGTTAATAAGGACACTGAGCACTCACAACCTAATCAATCTCTCAAAGGCCCCACCTCCTAATATCAACACATAGGGGGTTAGGTTTCAACAATGCCTATTGGGGGGACACAAACATTCAGTCTGTATCATACATACATGGTGTATGTAATAATGTAAAATCTTCCAAAAAATGATTATGCATAACCCTTTCTAGAAGTAATCGTGATTAGTTGAGAAGTGTGTGTATAAACAGATGTAAACATACACACATATTAACATGAAGAATATATTTACATAACCTGTACACATATCTATATGTAAATTACAATCTGATTTCTTTATTATTAGCAACACACCATGAAGATGTCTTTTGTAAATATGTAACATCTACCTAACTGGTTTATAAACTGCATACTATTCATAGTACACACACAGTATAATTTATCAAAAAATAGCTGTTTTGACTTTTACGAATCCATACTTGAATGCACGTGTGAGTAGCTGTGTCTGATTTAGTTGTAGAAAACCAATACAGTGTAAAATCTAGATATATTTGTAACTTTGCTAAAAACATCATAATGTTTTCCAAAAACTCATTACCATTTTATATTCCTTCAATAACCTGTTATCAAAGCACAAAAGGTATCTTGTTACTTAAATAATTTACGTCAAGTATAAAGCATGCTCAATAGATAATTGCCCATTTATATTTATTTTTTGTTTATCCTTTGATGAATGCTACTAATTCCATTTTAAAGTACTCTATCATTTCCTAATTGATTACCAAAATTATTATATATTAAGCCCATAGATAGATATGCATAAACACTCATTGCTTTCATTTATGTTCTATATATTGCACGGTACCTAATTGATCATCATAAGCATATGTTTATATAAATCATTTTACATGTAAAATACCTCTTTCCAAAGCAGAACATTATTGTATATTATAGGAAGTGATAGCATATAACTCTAAGTGTAACATCAAAATAAGGAATTCAAATGCCTATCCCTTGAGATGCTACTAAAAATGACACAAATATATAGGTAATATTCTAGCTATTATTAATACATAAGAAATTACCACAAAACTTATCTTCTATAATATAGTCCATATTTCCTCGTCTGTTTCCCCACTAGGCTGCCTCTCAGTAATGTAACTGCAGCACATGGTCCACACCTGTCACATGCTGGGAACTGAAGAAACATTTTGGGGATGAATAAAATAATTAGATGGAAAGAAATAAAGCAAACGATGGCAAAGAGAAATCTACTGTTTATGAAGATCATTGGCTAAAAAAAATCATTGGGTATCTGCTTCTAAGAAGATGGGATAGAGATACTTTCCCTGTTTCTCCTAAGTTCAACTAAAAATTGCATGTAAAACAAACATAAGAAGACTCTGAAAGGTGGAAAGATGAGAGACTAGTTAGGGACCTCAGGATTCAATAAACAACACAATGGTGTTTTTCCCTTTTTTTTTTTTCTTCTTCATTTTGTTTTGGTTTCACTTTACATTCCAGATCTGAAGCTGAAAAATCTGGCAACTTGGAAATGCTGAAAGGTTCAGACATAGAAAGGCACAACAAAAGCCTGCTTTTTGTAGATAAAAGGCTAGAAAATGGACAGCCTAATAATATAGAAAACTTTTAGACAACAGCCACACAACTACAGCCAAATGCCATTCTCAGCCATACCAGGAAAGGCTGAATGAGGAGCCTAGACTTCCACCCTCTCCAGGCTGAAAAGGAGTCACCCCAAAATGCCCTCCAATGTTGTCAGAGATGGCTCAATAGACAGCAGGGACTTTCATCCTTGATGGATGGTAAAGAGCACTCCATCCAAAAGAGCGTTAATGTATAGCATGTGGGGAGACTTGACTTCTACCCCCAGATAAGAATACAAGACAGAAAGTACCAAAAAAGAAAACTACAGACTAATATCCCTTGAATACAGACACAAAATCCTTATTAAAATATTAGCAAATAGAATTCTGTTATATAGAAAAAGATTATACATCATGACCAAGTGGTTTTAACTCCAAGATTATCAGGCTGGTTAAATATTAGAAAATCAATCAAACTAACCAAACTAACCCAAACTAACAAGCTAAAATCACATGATCATATAAATCCATGAAGAAAAACAATTAACAAAATGCAACATGCATTCATAATTTTTAAAAACACTCCAAAAAATATGAACAGAGGAAAACTTCTTAAACTTTAAATAGAACATCTACAAAAAACCTATAGTTAATGTTATTCTTAGCTGTACAATGGTGAAAAACTAAATGGTCTCCTCCTAAGTTCAGGAACAGAGCAAGTATGCCTGCTTTCTCTACTGTTATTTAAAACATACTGGAGGGTAAGTCAGGGCAGTAAAGCAACAACAAAAACAAGAAAGGAAATAAAAGATCGGAAAGGAAGAAATAAAACCTTCTTCAAGTAATGACTGAGCTCCTCGAGAACACAGGATGTAAGATGAACATACAAAATCAATTATATTTCTACATACTAGCAATGAGTATGTGCATATATTGTGTTAAAAATACAATAAAATTTATAATTGGTGAACAAAATGAAATACTTTGGTATAAATCGTTCAAAACATGTACAGGCCTTATATGCTAAAAACTTCATGACAATGATAAAGTAGATCTAAATAAATGCAGAGACATGCAGTGCTCGTGGATGGGACGACTCAACACAGTAAGACTTCAATTCTCCCCAAATCAATATACTGGCTTCATACAAATCTTAACAAAATCAAAACAAGATATTTTTTTAAGATATAGACATATATCTAAAAAGATATATATGGATATGTGTATATATATATTTCTAATATTTATATGGAAAGACAAAGGAACCAGAATAGATGAAACAATTTTGAGAGTTAAAAATAAAGTTGGAGGAATCACAATATCCAATTTCAAAGTGTATTATATAGCTGTAGCAATCAAGAACATGTGGTATTGGCAGGTGGATAGACACATAGATTAACATAACAGCATGAGGACTGTTGGTCTGCAAACCAGCCCCCATACACTGATGACAAGGAGAGACTGAAGAAAGAAGACCACTCCAGATTGGTAGGTGGCAGGTTTAATAAGCAAAGGAACTTACTCACAAGGCTTGTCTTGGCAAGACAAGTAGATCTCCACACCTGCACCACAGAATTTTAAACGTTTATATAGAGGCCTTAACTAGGTTCAGTCAGGTGTCCAGTCCAGATGGTCTCAACAACACACTGCTCGCTCTCTCAAGGCTGCATCCTTGGGAACTGTAGGTGGAACGTACACTACAAGGATGGGGTGGGGGGAAGACTCCAATTGCCCAGGTCCAGCTCAAGGGTCAACCAGTGGTTATGCCCTTTTGAAGACTCCTCCAACAGCAACCCTAAATAGTCTCACACCAGTAGGGCCAAATGACTTCTTGATAGAGCTGCAAAGGCAATTTAATGGAAAAAAGGATAATCTTTTCAACATATAATGCTAGGGCAATTGGGTATCCCTAGGCAAAAATATGGTCTTTGATTTAAACCTCACACCTTACACAAAAATTAAGGTATAATGGATCATAGATTTAAATGCAAACTATATTTTTAAAAAACACAAGAGAAAACCTTTGTAATCAAGCAGAAGACAAAAAGTCCTTAAACTTGACACTAAAAGCATGATCCATAAAGGGGAAAACTGAGAAAATAAACTCCATAAAAATTTAACTTTTGCTATTCAACTACAGACTGGGGAAAAATATTTTCAAGCCATATATCTGAAAAAACCTAGTATCTACAATATATGAAGAACTCTCAAAACTCAACAGTATAAAATAAGCCATTCAATTTTAAAATGAGAAAATGGCAAACAAATTTCACTAAAGAAGATATACAGATGGAAAATAAGTCCATGAAAAGATGTTCAACATCATAGTCAATAGATAATACAAATTAAAAGCACAATGAGATATCATTATACAGATATCATAATGGCTAAAAAAATTAGTGACATCACCAAATGCTGGCAAGGATATAAGCAAACTATATCACCCATCACTCTGAAAATGTAAAGTGTTGCATTATGGGAAATAGGCAGGTTCTTAAAAAATTAAACTAACAAATATCATATGATATAGCAACTGCACTCATCCCAGAGAAATGAAGACTTTTACTCACACAGAAACCTATACAAAAATGTTTATAGCAGATTTATCAGTAATAGCCAAAGCCTGGAAACAATTAGAAGTCCTTAAAAGGATAAATGGTTAAATTAAACGTGATACATCCAGACCAAGAAGTACTACTCAGCAAGAGAAAGGAATAAACTACTGATCTATGCAACAACCTGGATAAATGTCCAGAGAATTACACAGAGTGAAAAAAAAAACCCAAAGGTAACACACACTATTATTTCAGTAAACAATATTCTTGAAATAAACAACAATATTCTTGCTAATATTTTATTTATACACACACACACACACACAAATGAAAAACAGATTATTGGCTACCTGAAGTCAGGGACTGAAGGGATGGGAGGGCGGCAGGAGTCAGATGTGGGTGTGCCTATAAAGTACAATAAGATCCTTGCAGTGACTGAAATGTATTTTATCTTGACTGGACCAATGTTAATATCCCGGTTGAGATATTGTACTATAGTTTTGTAATATGTTAAAACTGGCTGGAAATGGGAAAAGGGTGCATTGGATGTCTTTGTGTTATTTCTTACACTTGCAAGTGAAAGTGAACTATCAAGACAGAAAGCTTAATTAAAAATTGTTTAGATTCTTATTATATAGATTGAGTTAAGTGGCCATGAGGCAAATCATCTACAAACTAAAACTTATTTTAAAAGAGTGTTTGTAAAGACATCACCTTCTAATAATGGCAGACTACACATTTCAGCCCAAACATTCTGCTGAAAAATATCTAGGAAAGATAGAAAAGTATAAAAGATATTTTTGAAGATATGACAAAGTCAAAGAAGGACAGGATTTCAGGGAAAAAAAGGAGTCCTGGTGAAAAGAACCAAATTTGATATCCCTCCTTCCCACATGGTATCCCACCTCAAAGGAGGAGACTGAGAATGCAAGACACTAAGCAAAATTTTGTGGCTGAGAAGCTAAGCAGCTGATCACTTTCCAGCAAGCAGTATTACCAGTAAAGGCAACTCAATTTGGAGCTCAGGGCCCACTACGGAAAATAAACTTCGGGAAACATGCTAAGGGTTCATCTGATGTCACCAAGGTGCTATGCCTTAAGTGACAATATGAACCGGAAACAGAACAATCCTCCCAAAATATGAGACTCAGCTTCAAAAGGACTCACTCTCTTGATGAGATGAACTATATCCTAACTCCCCGACTCCACTCTTACCACCACCTTTTAGAAGCAAAAGAATATGCTTCAAGGAGGAAAAATAAATCATCCAGAGCCTCCAATCACCTCTATGATATTTCTTACACAAATTCCTGCACGCAATCAAAAACAATTATATGTGCAAAATATTACTGGAAAGGAAAGAATTCACTTCAGGCCTGTGATCTGTTTTCTCCCCTTACGGGTGTTTCCTGGGATAGAAAGAACTATGACTTTTTTATACCCATGCAATTTGGAGTGACACTGAAATACCACCGCACAACTATTAGAAGGGCTACAATAAAAAACAATGATCATAACAATCCCTAGCAAAGATTATAGAGCAAATGTGACTCTCATATACTGCTAGTAGGGCATAAAACAGTACAATCAAGATGTAAAATATTTTGACATTTTCTAAAATAAATGAAATATACACATATCAGATGATCCATACATACCATTCCTTAATGTTTACACAAGAAAATAAAAATATACATCCAAAAAAAAAATATATACATCCATACAAAGATCTGTACAATAACATAAACATCATGGGAAAAAAGGGGGTTGGGGCAGAATCAGGAAAGGGAAATACAAAATTGCACAACAAAACCTGACTGGAAGGATGGATATAAACATTACCTTGCTTTGGGTGATGGTTTCACAAATGTATGTATATAAATACAGTTAATATACATATGTTTGTTTAAAATTATATAATTGATTTAAATTCAATTATATTCCAGTGAATCTGTTATAAAGTGTAAGATAAAACAATATATGTCTTAAAGGAGCACTTGTAGCAATAAATGCAAAATCTAGTCTGAGAATTTATTATTTAATAATATATCTCAAGATTTTGTTTAAAAAACAATAATTTAATACCAAAAAAGTACAGAAATGAAACAATGAAGACCATTGGTTTCTAGCTGACACGTAAGGAACTTGAAAGTCATCACTCTCATTTTCTCAAAACAAGAAAAAAGCTGAACAAACTGAAAATCAACAACTCTTCCTAATCCATCAGAGAACTCATATTAACAAGGCCAAACACTGCCCCAAATATTGGAGAGACAGGCAAATACAGAGAATCACAGCTTAGTGGAGAAGTCCAGAAGCAGACACCCATCACTGGAGCCAGTACTAAGGGTATTACAATGGAAAGATTTGCACATCTTAGACCTTATTTAAGAAGTCTGTAGGGAAACTCAAAGACAACAAGGAGAAACAAGTAAGGACATCAGAGGAAATTTGAGCCTATGATACCTACAACTACAGCAAACAGTAAACACAGCCTAACTCTTAGTCAGATAAAACCTTACACTAAAGGATTTCTGACCTCAGTTCTTTTTACCCAATACACATCTGGCTTTCAACAGAAAATTACAAGGCATACTTAAGGGGAAAAAAAACCCAAAAAAACTTGAAGAGATGGTATCAAAAGCATCAAAACTAGATTCAGGTATGGCAAAGATTTTAGGATTATCAGACCAGGAATTTAAAATAACCATGATTATTTACTTATATATATATTTTTTTGCAGTACGCGGGCCTCTCACTGATGTGGCCTCTCCCGTTGCGGAGCACAGGCTCCGGGCGCGCAGGCTCAGCGGCCACGGCTCACGGGCCTAGCCGCTCCGCGGCATGTGGGATCTTCCCGGACTGGGGCACGAACCCGTGTCCCCTGCATCGGCAGGTGGACTCTCAACCACTGCGCCACCAGGGAAGCCCACCATGATTATTAAACTAAGAGCTCTAATGGAAAAACTAGAGCAGATGAGTAATGTAGGCAGAGAGAGAGGAACTCTAAAGAATCAAAAGGAAATGGAACAATAAAATGAAGATCAGTGAGAGATTATTTTTAAAATAGCAAGAAGAAAATCAACCAATCTAAAAATGTTTATTTTCATAAAAATTAAAAAATAATTAATACCCCCCCAGCCAGACTGATAAAATTAAAAAAGAAAGATATAATGAATATCAGCATTATACAGGAAATCCTCACACCATATCCCGGACACACATTCATAATTGTATAAGAAAATTTATGCTAATAAATGATATTACACAAAATGAGAATGTTCCAAGAAAACACTGCTTAACAAATCAAGAAAACTTAAGAAATCTCAATTATCCTGTACCTCATAAATAAGCTATGCCTGTACTGAAAAATAATTCTTACAAATGAATTCCAAGCCCTGGTGCCTGAAGTCACGCACCTCATATATAATAAGAAAGAAATAACACCAATCTTGCACAAGCTCCTTCACATAATAGAAACAGTAAAAACACTTCCCACAATGTTTCACGTGAACCTTATAAACTTCACACCATGATGATAAGGACATTGTGAGAAAGTAAAACCAAAGACTTATATTCCTCAGGAAACCATACCGCCCACCATCAGGAAAATCCAACAACAACAAAAACATTCATTTGACAAACAGAACCCCCAAATACTTCAACTATATAAGCCCATGAACAAATTGGGTAGAATTCAAGCATGAATTATTGTTGAGTTAACATTTTGGAAAGAAACAACGTTAACAAATCAAAGGACAAAATTATGTCACTGTCACCATAGATATAGAGAAACCATATAACAAAATTTATCATCCAATTATGTTTTAAAAAAACTCTGAAAACTGCAGCAAATATCATAATTAGTGGTGAAATATGGACAACCTTCCCCCAAGATCATAAAAGAAATAAGAATGCCTAGTATCACCAGTCGTATTCAACATTTTAGGGAGGTCAAAGCCAGGAAAAAATGCAAGAAAAAGAGAAAATGCAAAAAGATTGGAAAGAAAGAAAAGAAACCACTTTTATTCACAGATTGCACAATCATGTTTCCAGGCTATGGAAAAGCAATCTATAGGTAATATGTTAGAACTGATAAGTGAATTTAGCAAGACTGCCATATCCCATAGAGTTATATCTAAACGCATTTTTCTGAGAATAGCAATTCTTACTAAACTTTGTTATACTCCTCATAAGAAATGGCCCCAAAACCCTACAAGACAAGGTTATATTTTTGAGGGTTTTTTTCTATATACTTATCAGATAAAATTCAAGAATCATTATAGCTCTGAATATTGTTGTCATTTTTTCTGATATCATGGTAACAGAGGTCCCCAATTATAGGATAAACCTCATAAAATACCTATAGTTAATCCTTGTGAAGCAATTTAAAGAGTATTCATTGTGCAAATTTTACGTACGACCCCAAGGTTAATGATCTCACCAACTGATTAGAGTTATTTCTAAACTTTTTACTACTAAATTATATTATTTTCTTTACATAAATTCTTTATATATTTTCTTATTTCTTTTCTAACTCTGTCCTGTTTCTGGCTTTAAACATAACCTCTTACCCGTTCTGTATTACCTTACAAAAGAAAAACGTGGATCTTTCAAAAAATCATTATTGATATGACGTCATGTGACTATTTCTTTGATTTTATTTTTACTAAATAACAGTTTGGCACATGCTCAGTGTAAAATTTCATCCAAAATAGAAATGCGTATCCATTCACAGAAGTAAGCATGATTAGCAGTCCTGTGTATAATATATGAACAGATACATACATTAATATTTTGATAAGCAATACATTTATATACTGTGCACACAAATGAAATAAAGTACAATTTGCTTTCTTTTTTATTAGTAATATCTTTGATGTATCTTCTGCAATTTTATAATTTTATAAGATGTACCTGATTGTGTATAAAAATTACATAGTATTCACCATTTTAACACAGTATGTTACTTTAAAAATAGTTTTGTTTTGCCTTTTGAATCCATACTTTAAGGCACACGTTTAACAAGCTCTGTCAGATATAGTTGCAGAAAGTCAATTACTATATGAAAGGGTAGACAAATTTAACACTTTGCTAAAAAGTACCAAATTAATTTCAAAAACTCATGACCATTTTATACTCCTTCCATTAACAGGTACTGATATAAAAAAGGATATCTTGCTATTTATTTAACTTCCACTAAGTACTGAACATATCTAATATATTAATTGCCAGTTTAAACTTATTTTTGTGTATATCCTTGATGCATTTTACTAACTCCATTTGCAATTGTAAACAGACTGTCATTTCATAATTGCTTGAATACCAAAATCATTATATAATAGGCCTAAATATACTCAAATTGTTACTTTCATTTATGTTCTATACATTTCCTGTTAGTGAATTGATTCTGATATGTACTACATATAAATCACTTCACCTATAAAATGTTTTTTCAAAGAATTATATTGTATATTATACAATTAGAGTATATATAAAATATTTTGCTATAGGTAATACAAATGTTGCTTCATTATTTTGTATTAAGAGTTTTAATTTGTTCTTGTACATTATCTTGTGCAAGTCAACATTACTGACACATCAGTAATTATTACAACCATTTTGGTATTTTGCTTGTGAATGTGCCTTAATTATTTTAATTTGTATGTAATCTGCACCAACATGTTTATATATCTTAATTGAAATAATAGGGCTTTTTGGCTTTTTTCTTTTTAATGTTAGTTATTTTTTGTTTTTGCTTTGTTTCGTTGCTCTTATTCACCTAATGAGTTATCTTTTTATTTACTTATATGGAAAAATTTGGATTGACAAAACAGTTATTGAAATTTTAAATAATATTAGTAAACTATATATTTGATATTTATATTAAGTATAAGGAATATCAGTGAACAAATGTATATCAAACAAAAACTTCCAAAAAATAAAGACATTAATACATATGTAGGCACAATTACTTAAATGATAGTCACTTTTTTAACAGAACCCATGGAGAACCAGAGAAAATGCACCAGAATCTTTCCAATGTTGCAAGAAGAAACTTTCAAGCCAGAATTCGACATCCAACAAAATTCTCCTTTCAAACTGAGACACAGCCACATAAACAAACTTGAGACAATTTGTTACTGTGCAACCTGTAATATAAATAAAGCTACAGGAAGTGCTTCAGGTGGAGGGCAAATGACACGATAGAAACTGAGAACTACAGAAAGGAATGAAGAGGTCTTGGGGAAACTATTTGCAGAAATATTAAAGGCCACTTTTTTCTATTATTTCATTAAAAGATAAATGACTCTTGAAACAAAATGGTAAGTAGAATTATAAATGGCAAAGATCATGTGCAAGATTTATCAAACTGTTTAAGATTTGTTCCTTTAATTTAATGTGTTAACCCCTTAACCAAAATTATAAGGCAAGTATATATTGTAATTAACAAATAACATTTTAATAAAATACTTAAAATATATGACAAAAAGAAAACAAAGGAAAGGGGGAATAAATGGATTGTAGTATCGTGAAGTTACATTTACACAGAGTGGTACAATCCTCAGTAGAAGGAGACCAAGGTAAGGAAAGGATTCACATGCCAGTCCCTAAAGCAATGACTGAACATAATATAAAGTAGCATAAGTAACATTCTGGTAACTACTGGTGAATAACTAATAACCAGTAACATATCACCTATAATATACTGATATTTACTTGTTTGTTGTTCACTAGTCTATAGCTCAAGAATGTACCTCCACCACATAATCCATACCTGGCACATGTTGGGAACTTGGGAAACACTTAGGCAATCAGTGAAAAAATTTAATTGGAGTCCATTAAACAAACAATGATAGAAAAGCTACACTGCTTGGGTAGATTGTTGACCTAAAATTTATTTTATCTTATTGATATAAAGATTGCATTAATTGGCTAGAGGAGGAAAAATAACTGAAAACAAGAACATATTTCAAAAAAAATTTCTTCTCAGCGAAGATGGTTGGGCAGCAGTGGCCTGTTTGCATTAATGGAAGCAGACAGATTCAAAATACCAAGAAAGCTGGAAGATATTAAACATCTTGTTCAAAGGCACCACAAACCCAAGGAAACCAGCGTTTGAAGAAACTGGGTCTCAGAAGAGAAGCCCAGAGAGTGAGAGCCATATTTGGTACCCCTTTTTCCTCCAGGCTTTTTTTACTAATTCAGAGGAGGTGACTAAGGTGCTAAGTAGGAAGCTTTAGCTGAGAAGTTAAGCAGCTGAAAAGGGCTTCCAGCAGCCTCACCAGCCCAGCGAACACATTGGGTTCATGGCCCACCCTGGCAGAGATGATCTGGAAAATAACCTAAGGATTGACTTAGCATCACTGATGGGCTATATTTTAGTGTCAATATGAACCAGAAATAGAAAATTCCTCAGAAAACATGACACACAGCTTCAAAAGGAGTGAATTACTGATTGAGATGAGAACTATCCCACTCTGCCTTTCAAAATAAAAAGAAAATGCTCCCAAGACAAAAATAAAATTATGTAGCGTCTCCAATTATCTCTATAGTATATCACAGAAAATCTGGCAGGCAAAAAACCCCCACAAAAACAAAAACAAAAACTACATGCAAAATAAAATGGGGGGAAGGGTTAGGTGTAGGCCTATGATCCATTTTCTCCAATTACTGGGGATGCCTGGGACAGAAAGCTAAGATTTGGTAACATGCAGTTTAGAGTGATAGTCAGATACTACTGCATGCTGATTAGAAAGACTACAATTAAATATACTTATCATAACAAGTTCTGTCAAAGATGTAGAACAACTGCAACTCATACTGCTAGTAGGATGTAAAATAGTACAATCACACTGCAAGACACTCTGACATGTTCTAGAAAAAATTAAATATACACCTCTCATGTGTTCCAGCCATCCTTTTCTTTGATGTTTTCTTCCAACCAACTAACAAAGAAACAAAAAGAAAAGTATATGTTCACACAAAGACTTGTGCAAGAATGTTCATAACAAATTAATGGGGGAACAGCTTGAGTAGAAACAGGAAGGGGAAATTAAATGGTGAAC